>NC_068442.1:575000-875000 GCF_023373465.1 Oncorhynchus keta
CCCCATTTCTTACCAGAGGCTGCTGTTCTGTTCTGCCGATGAAGTGTATAACCCGCCAGCTGTATGTTCTTAATGTCATCGTTTCAAGCTACAACTTGATGAAACATAATATATTCCAGTTTTTAATGTCCCGTTGGTAGGATATACATGCTTTCAGTTCGTCCCATTTATTTTCCAGTGATTGAACATTAGCTAGCAGAATGGAAGGCAAGGGCAGATTAGCCACTCGTCGCCTGATCCTCAATCAATCAGTCAAATGTATTTATGAAGCCCTTTTCACATCAGACGATGTGCTATACAAAGTGCTATACAGACACCCAGCCTAAAACCCCAAACAGCAAGCAATGCAGGTGTAGAAGCACGGGAAATACTCCCTAGAAAAGCCAAAACCTAAGAAGAAACCTACAGAGGAACCAGGCTATGAGGGGTGGCCAGTCCTCTTCTGGCTGAGCCGGCTGGAGATTATAACAGTACATGGCCAAGATGCTCAAACGTTCATAGATGGCCAAGAGGGTCAAATAAATATAATCACAGTGGTTGTAGAGGGTGCAACAGGTCAGCACATCAGGAGTAAATGTAATTTGGCCTTTCATAGCTGATCATTCAAAGTTAGAGACAGCAGGTGCGGTAAAGAGAGAGAGAGTCGAAAACAGCATGTTCAGGACAAGGTAGCACGTCCGGTGAACTGGTCAGGGTTCCATAGCCACATGCAGAACAGTTTAAAATGGAGCAGCAGCAGGTGGACTAGGGTGGACTGGGGACAGCGGGTGTACTGGGGACAGCAGGTGGACTGGGGATTGCAAGGAGTGATCAGGCCAGGTAGTCCTGAGGCATGGTCTTAGAGCTCAGGTCCTCCGAGAGAAGAGAGAAAAGAGAGAAAGGGAGAGAGAGAGAAAGGGAGAGAGGGAGCATTCTTAAATTCACACAGGACACCGGATTAGACAGGAGAAATACTCCAGATGTAACAGACTGATCCTAGTCCTGTGACACAAACTATTGCAGCATAAATACTGGAGGCTGAGACTGGAGGGGTCGGGAGACACTGTGGCCCTGTCTGACGATACCCTTGGACAGGGCCAACCAGGCAGGATATAACCCCACCTACTTTGCCAAGGGTGGTTCGTCACTCCAGTGCCTTTCCATTCACCTTCATACCCCTGGACCAGACTACAGTCAATCATAGGACCTACTGAAGAGATGGGTCTTCAATAAAGACTTAAAGGTCGAAACCGAGTCTCACATGGATAGGCAGACCATTCCATAAAAGCTCTATAGGAGAAAGCCCTGCCTCCAAGCTGTTTGCTTCGAAATTCTAGGGACAATAAGGAGGCCTGCGTCTTGTGACCGTAGCGTATGTGTATGTATGTACGGCAGTGTATAGAAGCTAGTACTGGAGTAATATGATACGTTGTTTTGGTTCTAGTCAAGATTCTAGCAGCCGTGTTTAGCACTAACTGAAGGTTATTTAGTGCTTTATCCGGGAAGCCGGGAAAGTAGAGCATTGTGGTAGTCTAATCTAGAATCGATAACATGATGTAGCCACCACTATGCTTGAAAATATGGAGGGTAGACGTTGTAATGTGTTGCATTGGATTCGCCCAAAACATAACACCTTTTATTCAGGGTAAAGACTGTAAAAACACCATCAGTTCAGCTCCAAGCAATTAGAGAGAGGCAGTGCATTTGGAAAGTATTCCGACCCCTTGACTTTTTCACATTTTGTTACATTACAGCCTTATTCTAAAATGGATAAAAAATGTATTATCAATCTACACACAATACCCCATAATGAACAAGCAGAAACAGTTTTTATATTAAAAAAAATGTAAACCTATCACATTTACATTAGTATTCAGACCCTTTACTCAGTACTTTGTTTAAGCACCATTGGCAGTGATTACAGCCTTGAGTCTTCTTGTTTTTGACGCGACAAGCTTGGCACACCTGTATTTGGGGAGTTTCTCCCATTTTTCTCTGCAGATCCTCTCAAGCTCTGTCAGATTGGATGGGAAGCGTCGCTGCACAGCTAATTTCAGGTATCTACACAGATGTTCAACCGATTTCAAGTCCGGGCTCTGGCTGGGCCACTCAAGAACATTCAGAGACGTCTCCCGAAGCCACTCCTGCATTGTCTTGGCTGTGTGCTTAGGGTTGTTGTCCTGTTGGAAGGTGAACCTTCGATCCCAGTCCGAGGTCCTAAGCGCTCTGGAGCATGTTTTCATGAAAGGATGTCTCTGTACTTTGCTCCGTTCATCTTTGCCTCGATCCTGACTAGTCTCCTAGTCCCTGCTGCTGAAAACATCCCCACAGCATGATGCTGCCACCACCATGCTTCACCGTAGGGATGGTGCCAGGTTTCCTCCAGATGTGACGCTTGGCATTCAATATTTTATTAATTTAACTAGGCAAGTCAGTTAAGAACAAATTCTTATTTACAATGGCAACCATACCTCGGCCAAACCCTCCCCTAACCCGGACAATGCTAAGCCAATTGTGCACTGCGCAATCACGGCACTGAGATGCGGTGCCTTAGACCGCTGCGCCACATGGGAGGCATAATAATAATAATAATAACCATCATCATTTTGGTTTAATCCTATAGTTGCCTTTTGGCAAACTCCAAGCGGTTCATCTGGCCACTATCATAAAGGTCTGATTGGTGGAGTTCTGCAGAGAAGGTTGTCCTTCTGGAAAGTTCTCCTGTCTCCACAGAAAAACTCTGGAGCTCTGTCAGAGTGACCATTGGGTTCTTGGTCACCTCCCTGACCAAGGCCCCGACTGATCTGTTTGGCCAGGCAGCCAGCTCTAAGAAGAGTCATGGTGGTTCCAAACTTCTTCCATTTAAGAATGATGGAAGCCATTGTGTGTTCTTGGACCTTCAATGCTGCAGACATTTTTTGGTACCCTTCCCCAGATCTGTGCCTCGACACAATCCTGTCTTGGAGCTCTACGGACAATTCCTTCAAGGCTGTAAAGTAACAAAATGTGGAATAAGTCAAGGGGTCTGAATACTTTCTGATTGCACTGTATGAATTGAAAAGGTGTGTACAGCAGTAGTTATATTGGATGAGTCACGACGAGAATACAGAATATACATATAATTTGGGTAAGGCAGTTTTGTAAACATTATTAGTGACCAATATTCAATGAGTCGATGTAGATTATTAGGTATCATTGTTTTAAAAAAATATATATGTTTGTAACAAAGATTATGTTGTCTATATCCGTAAGTCCATCAATGTGATTTTAGAATAACTGTGTACTTAAACATTCCACGTTTCTCAACATTCCAAACCCTGGTCACATATTTTTTCCTCAAATAAGGTTTTACCGGGTCGTTTCACATTTTTGTGACTATAATGATACTATTTTTTTTCTTCACACATACACACACAAGATAACTAACTTCTATGGTGTTATTTTTGATACTGTACACTCCGAACAATAAAATATATTGTTCTATAATGTGCACTGAAAACTTTTATGACCAACTGAATGGTTGTCAGAAAAGTCTTAAGTAATTAAAGGCTGACATTTTACAGCCAGTGAACACAAGAAATGAACGAGGGAATGGGTAGGTCAAGTGTTTCCGTCCTTGTTTTAACTCTAAAGCAATTCTGATAAGTGGACACATCCCCTTTTGCGTAAGCAACATCATGCCTGATCCCTCAGGTCGGTTTGTTTTGGTGCAGGGGCATATTTATTCAGAGTTTTGTACCCTATTGAATATTTATGCTCCTAACTTTAATGACCATATGTTTATTCAGAATGTCTTCCTTCAGGTTGCTCAAGCACCACCAGAATGGCTACTGGCTGGAGGAGATTAAAATGTTTGTTTAGATACAGTTCTTGACAGGTCCTCTGATAAATCCTCCCCTCTTACCAAAGGGGCAAGCTCACCATGTCATTCATGAAAGATCTCAATTTACTAGACATCTGGAGACAGATGCACCCACAGTATAGGGACTACTCTTTTTATTCACACCCACACAACAAACACACACACATAGATAATGTTTTGCTATCAACCCAACTGTTTTGGATACTGAGTGTTAGATACTGATTATCTCCCCAGATTGCTGAGTGACCATTCTCCTCTGTTTTTATTCCTACCAAGGTCAATGGAGCATATAGATGAAGGCTAAATTATACACTCCTGAAGCAACCTGAATTTTGTGCATTCATCAAAGTGCAGATCAATATTTTTACTTTGATAAACAAACCCTCTGCTCCTGACAGTTTCATTCTTTGAGACACATTGAAAGCCTATCTGAGGGGACAGATCCTTTCCTATACTTAAGGGTTGAAAAGAAAACACGGTGCTGAACTGAATATACTGAACTCTGAAATCTCTGAGCTAGAGAAAACCTACCAAACAGGCCAGACTAAAGATCTATACAGGCTTATGGTAAATAAAAAACTGAAACGCCAAAAAGGCCTTTGATAGGGTTGAATGACCATATCTCTTTTACGTTTCACAAATGTTTGGTTTAGGCACCGTGTTTGTAAATTTGATAAAATCACCAAACAAATCTCCATACACTAGGATCGCTACCAATGGGATAAGTATGTGTAGTTGCACACTGAACACTAGATGGCAGTGTAAATCAATACATTAACCAATGGGAAACAGTCCGTTTGGAACACAACATATAGTGATTGTGTCTATCAAGCTTTGATCTATAGTCTTTTGGCATGTTTTATTATATATCCATCTTATGTTCGGTAACAATTCCATGGTTCTGTATAATACATTGAAACATGCACTGATTATAGAGCAGACTGTAAGAATGTAAATTGATATGAAAACAGAAGAGAAGCGCATCGCAGAAGTGCAACTCTACCCACAGCACAGAAGTGGGTAGAGAACATAGGTGTCTAAGCAGCCGTATAATAGGTGGTCTGATAGATACCAACTCTGAACTCTACCCCCCAAATAGCATGAGTTGCATTGCCAGAAAACTGCCAGACTGTGAATAATTATTTGTAGTTAGTCAGAGCAAAAGTTATTTGTGTGACCATGTCACTCTGGATGGTTGGCAGCAACGTAGGCCATGACTTACAATTGATATACTTCTGTATTCTTCTAAAAACAATTGTATGGCTAGAGGGCTAGCTGGTTATCTAAGTGGGTGTCGCTGTGGTAGACCGATTTATCAGAGAGCAGTACGTGGTGCCATGTGTTCCCTCAGGGTGACCAGGACAAGAAGGGCCATGCCTCCACCTTAACAGCTGTTCAGGGGACACAGGCAGAACTAGGGCTTTGTATTAAATAATGTATATATTGACATATTGCAAATGAATAAAAGTAGTTCCCCATGAAAAAGAACCAGGGCTCTGGGGAGATTCAGACTCATTACCCATCTTTTTTTTGTAAACAAATGTTTTTCTCAGGTCATCATGGCAATACAATTTTACAATTTTTTAAACAAAAAAATAACATTTTCCTCATATAAGACAGCAGAATATTGAAACCAAGCAAGTGTACCGGCCTGCCATGGCAACAATTTCACACTCACAGTCATGCATTTTAGAGTTGCTGGACAGCGAGCTATCTGTGTCTAAGTGGATCTCTCTCTCTCCAGATGCTGTTGTCTAGTCTGCCATGTCATTTGAAGTCCAGCTGCCAGTCAGACCCAAGGAGAGAGGGGATAATTAAACCTCTATCCCTCTGTCCGTCTACTAATCACTCAGCCCCTCTACCATCTCCACAGACAGGCTCCATCTCCAGACCCAGCTATAGGTCACTCAGAACCAGCCTTCAGCTAAACAGACAGGTCCAGGGACCAGCCCCAGCCATTGGATCCTGCTGCTAGCTCTGCAGATCCGGATGGAATGGGGGTGCTCTCTCTCCCTCTCCCAAATGTTCCTCTCTCCCTCCCTCCCTCCCTCCCATCCATCGATCCATCCTTTTGAAATGTTTTGGCAAAGTTTACAGGTAACTTTTGAGATATTTTGTAGTCACGTTGAACAAGTTTGAACCGGTGTTTTTCTGAATCAAACGCGCCAAATAAATTGACATTTTGGATATATATTGACGGAATTAATCGAACAAAAGGACCATTTGTGATGTTTATGGGACATATTGGAGTGCCAACAAAAGAAGCACGTCAAAGGTAAGGCTTGAATTATATTTTTATTTCTGTTTTTTGTCGCGCCTGCATGGTTGAAATGTTCTCTCTTTTGTTTACGGAGGTGCTATCCTCAGATAATAGCATCGTTTGCTTTCGCCGAAAAGCCTTTTTGAAATCTGACATGTTGGCTGGATTCACAACAAGTGTAGCTTTAATTTGCTATCTTGTATGTGTGATTTCCTATAACGTCCCACATATCCCAGAGAGGTTTTGAAACTAATTCCCTATTATGTGAGTGTTAACACTAGTGATTCATTTGTCCCAGAGTCTAATACACTTTCAAAAGCACTAAACTAAATCATTTGAAAGGCTCCTCTGTCAGTGTCCTGTAGTGCACTTCTTCCTCTTTCTTCATTTTTTCTCATTTGCAATTTCACAATGAATTCCCTTATCAAATCAAATGTTATTGGATGCGTACATATATACATACCCAAAATTAAATCTAGAATCGGCTTCCTATTTTGCAACAAAGCCTCCTTCACTCACGCTGCCAAACATACCCTCGTAAAACTGACTATCCTACAGATCCTCGAATTCGGCGATGTCATTTACAAAATAGCCTCCAACATTCTACTCAGGAAACTGGATGTAGTCTATCACAGTGCCATCCGTTTTGTCACCAAAGCCCCATATACCACCCACCACTGTGACCTGTATGTTCTTGTCGGCTGGCCCTCGCTACATATTCGCTGCCAGACCAACTGGCTCCAGGTCATCTATAAGTCATTCTTAGGTAAAGCTCCGCCTTATATCAGATCACTGGTCACCATAACTAACTTCAAGCGTCAGCTATCTGAGCAGCTTACCGATCGCTGCAGCTGTACAATAGCCCATCCAACTACCTACCTCATCCCCATATTGTTTTACTTTTAATTTACTTTTTTGCACACCAGTGTTTCTACTTGCACATCATCATCTGCACATCTATCACTCCAGTGTTAATTTGCTAGATTGTAATTACTTCACTACTATGCCCTATTTATTGCCTTTCCTCCTTACTCCATTTGCACACACTCTATATAGATTTTTCTATAGTGTTATTGACTGTACTTTTGTTTATCCCACATATAACTCCGTGTTGTTGTTTTTTGTCGCACTGCTTTGCTTTATCTTGGCCAGGTGGCAGTTGTAAATGAGAACTTGTTCTCAACTGGCCTACCTGGTTAAATAAAGGTGAAATAAAAAATAAATAAAAACGTACATTTTGCAGTTGTTGTAGCGGGTGCAGCGAAATGCTTATGTTTCTAGCTTCAGTAGTGCAGCAATACCTAACAACACTACACACAAATCCCCCAAAATTGAAAGCTCCTATCCCGGAGGAGTTTCATGTTAAAAAACAAACATCCCTTTTCATTGTGATGCACAATGCATCAGACAATCCAATGATTACTCTAACCATCAGTGTCAGTGTTGCACAGAGTCAGTAATACTTTGCACAAATGCACTATTGATATTATCCTATTCAGCTCTTACAATTTACAGTTATTGATGTTTCTTACATATACACACACATCTGTGCATCTTTCTCCCATGAGAGGTTGTGTGTGTATATGCGCGCCCATGGCATTCTGCCCTTGAGGAAGGCAGGTAACACCCAACAACAACAACTGCTCCCTGGTCGCCGATGACGTGGCTGTTGATTAAGGCAGCCCCCCGCACCACTCTGATTCAGAGGGTTTGGGTTAAAGACACATTTTAGTTGAATGCCTCGTTGTCCTTGTGTGTGTGTGTGTGTGTGTGTGTGTGTGGTCTCTGCTCATTAAAGACAGTGTGGCCATTAGCTGCCTGGTGTCTTCAGCTGAGGGCAGGACCCTGTTCACAGTCCAGTGTTCCGTGTTGTCAGGGAGGATGTGGCATCATAGCAGCCTACTAAGCGTGCCAAGGTCCTGCTGTTCTGCCAAGGCAGCAGCTACTCTTCCTGGGGTCCAGCAAAATTAAGGCAGTTTATACAATTTTGAAAACATTACAATACATTCACAGGCTGTGTGCCCTCAGGCCCCTACTCTACCACAAAAATACAGTACAAAATCCATGTGTATGTATAGTGCGTATGTTATTGTATGTTATTGTATGTTATTGTATGTTATTGTGTGTGTGTGTGTGTATGTTATTGTGTGTGTGTATGTTATTGTGTGTGTGTGTGTGTGTGTGTGTGTGTGTGTGTGTGTGTGTGTGTGTGTGTGTGTGTGTGTGTGTGTGTGTGTGTGTGTGCCTATGTCTGTGCCTATGTTTGTGTTGCTTCACAGTCCCAGGTGTTCCATAAGGTGTTCTTTAAATCTAATTTTACTGCTTACATGAGTTACTTGATGAGGAATATAGTTCCATGTAGTCATGGCTCTATGTAGTACTGTGCTCCTTCCATAGTCTGTTCTGGACTTGAGGACTGTGGTCCTTCTGTAGCTCAGTTGGTAGAGCATGGCGCTTGTAACGCCAGGGTAGTGGGTTCGATTCCCGGGACCACCCATACGTAGAATGTATGCACACATGACTGTAAGTCGCTTTGGATAAAAGCGTCTGCTAAATGGCATATATTATTATATTATTATATATTGAAGAGATCTCTTGTGGCATGTCTTGTGGGGTATGCATGGGTCTCCAAGCTGTGTTCAAACAGACAGCTTGGTGCATTCAACATGTCAATACCTCTCATATATACAAGCTGTGATGAAGTCAGTATCTCCCCAACTTTGAGAAAAGAGAGATTGACATGCATATCATTAATATTAGGTCTCTGTGTACATCCAAGGGCCAGCCGTGCTGCCCTGTTCTGAACCAATTGCAATTTTCCTAAATCCTTTTTTGTGGCACCTGACCACACGACTGAACAGTAGTCCAGGTGTGACAAAACTAGGGCCAGTAGGACCTGCCTTGTTGACAGTGCTGTCAAGAAGGTAGAGCAGTGCCTTATCATGGACATAATTCTCCCCATCTTAACTAACATCTTAACTGTTGTATCAATGTGTTTTGACCATGACCGTTTACAATCCAGAGTATGTCCAAGCAGTTTAGTCACCACCACTTGCTCAATTTCCACATTATTTATCACAAGATATAGTTTAGTACATTATTTGTCCCAAATACCATGCTTTAAGTTTTAGAAATATTTAAGACTAACAAATTCTTTGCCACCTGTGACAAGAGATGAAAAGAATCTGCCCACTCCATCAAGCAATGGGAACAACAACACAGGGCATTCACGGGACCATATGGAACCATGGACCGCACCTGCAGAAACTGGACAACGGGGGGAAGCAGAGGAGATACCTATCATAGACTTCTCCCAGCTGACGCTTGACATACCACCTACGCCACCTCCAGTGGTAGAAACAACCAGCTGGTATGATTGAGTAGAATCAGCCAACAGTAACACGGAAGCAGCAATGTGAGAGTCAGTAGTGCATGACATTAAATGATAATAGTAGGAAGCTTCCGTTTAACACACAGGCCTAAGATTACGTAGGTCTACAGCCCCAGTGGGAACTTCCCCTTTAAAAAGATATATAAAGAGAACAGAGATCATAAGACAGGATGATCCTCGTTAACATATGAGACAGACTTCAGATGGAGAATCATCACAGGTAAATTTACTATTGCACTATACTCTTTTTGTTAGACTATAACAATATTAGAGAATTGGATTATTTTGCCTAAGTACTTATTGGATCACTATCTGAATATACTTGGTTGAATTTGGTGACCCCGAGACTGAGTCTACGAAACACAGAGGTCTAAACACCTCTTGAATACAGACGAAGTGGCAGTCACTCAGTGAGACATCAGGTACAGATGTGATTGGCAATACAAGGAAACAGCAAAATACCAGTTACAATATATTGAGTCCATACACAGAGTTGTAAGTGTATTAAGATACTGGAATTCGGAATCTAGCATCATAGCTGCGAGAATACCGATTACGGGAAAGTGACCAAGGGGCTGAGCATTTAAGGTAATTGAACTATTTTTGCTTTTTAGTCAATATTGTTAGAAGTGTTAAACGCATTTAAAGTTTTGCAATATTATCTGGCATAGCTTAAATCATTAAGGATTGATTGAGCATTATTGTTGTATTGAGAAACTGTATAACCATTGAATTGTAATGATGTGTATAAGACAAAAAAACAGAGTGACTTAATAAAAGCTTGAAACTTTGACAACGAGGCCAGATTAACGATCTGGAGAGCAAACGCCTTTGACACTCTCACTGAACAGAAAGTGACCCTGGTTATAGGTTAAAGTGATTGCACTAAAGAATATTTCATTGTGTGGACAATAATATATTTTTAAGAGAGTCAAAACATATACCAATACTAGTTTCCGAGTGACTACTAGCTGACGAGCATAATAACTACTAAGAGTTGTTATTAGGTATTGATATATACATAGGTAAAGATAACTTGAGGGTAAGGAAAGCCAGTGGCAATTCATTAGCAAAGATTGACAAAAGTAATGCGCCTAGACAGCTGCCATGGGGAATTCCTGATTCTACCTGGATTATGTTGGAGGCTTCCATTCACTTCTTACGGGCAGTAGCGTCCCACCTGGCCAACATCCGGTGAAATTGCAGAGCGTGAAATTCAAACTACAGAATTATAAATATTTATCTTTCATAAAATCATAATACATAATACATCAAAATAAAGCGTAACTTCTTGTTAATCCAGCCGCTGTGTCAGATTCCAAATAGGCTTTATGGCGAAAGCACACCATGCGATTATCTGAGGACAGCGCCCCGCATACAAAAGCATGAAAAACACATTTCAACCAGGCAGGTGAGCCACGAAAGTCATAAATAGCGACATGCCTTACCTTTGATGATATTCTTCTGTTGGCACTCCAAAAGGTCCCAGTTACATCACAAATTGTATTTTTGATCGATAAAGTCCTTTACGTACATAAAAACTCAGTTTACCTGGCAAGCTTCAGTCAATAATCCACCCAGTTTCCCTCCATCAAAATGCATACAAAATTCATCCCAAACGTTACTAATAAACTTTTCCAAACATGTCAAACAACATTTATAATCAAACCTTAGGTACCCTAATACGTAAATAAACTATACAATTTAAGATGGAGAATCATTATTGCCTTTACTGGAGAAAAATACCAAAGAACGCGTTCTCTTCCATGCACTTGGAAACACTACAGCCAAAATGGGAGCCACCTAGAAAAACTACAATTTCTGGCTCATTTTCCAAAAAACAAGCCTGAAACTCTTTCTAAAGACTGGTGACATCTAGTGGAAGCCCTAGGAACCGCAATCTGGGAGGATGTTGCCTTATAATAAAAGTGAAAGCCTTTGAAAACAGTGGTAGGCTGATATTTTTAGGGGGGGGGGGGTGGTTTGTCCTCGAGGTTTGGCCTGCCATATACCACAAACCAGTACAAACACCACAAACCAGCGTTTCACAATAAATGTTAATTATCCATTCATACTCAGGCCCAAAGTGTGCTGATCGTTTCACTGATTACATTGAACTACTCTGTGATGTTAACCTTTTTAAGTCCATTCCAGGAAAGGATTTTTGTATTATTCTGTTCTGTTATTCTGTTATATTCACAGACATTATTTTAACAGTTTTAGTGTTTTCTATCGAAACACTTATTTTAACAGTTTTCTATGCATATCCTAGCTTCTGGGCCTGAGTAACAGGCAGTTTACTTTGGGCACGCTTTTCATCCGGATGTCAAAATACTGCCCCCTACCGCAAAGAGGTTAAAGCACACCCTCTTTGTTCTGTTAGACAGGTAACTCTTTATCCACAATATAGCAGGGGATGTAAAGCCACAATGCATATACGCATGTCAAAAGCTGCACTAAAGTCTAACACAATACCCCATGATGACAAAGCAAAAACTGGTTTTTAGACATTTTTGCAATTTTTTACAAGTTGAAAACTGAATTATTACATTCACATAACTATTCAAACCCTTTATTCAGTACTTTGTTGAAGCACCTTTGGCAGCAATTACAGCCTCGTCTTCTTCGGTATGACGCTACAAGCTTGGAACACCTGGTTTTGGGGAGTTTCTCCCATTCCTCTCTGCAGATCCTCTCAAGCTCCGTTAGGTTGGATGGGGAGCGTCGCTGCACAGCTTTTTTCAGGTCTCTCCAGAGATGTTCGATCGGTTTCAAGTCTGGGCTCTGGCAGGACCATTTAAGGACATTCAGAGACTTGTCCTGAAGCCATTACTGTATTGTCTTGGAAGGTGAACTTTCACCCTAGTCTGATGTCCTGAACGCTCTAGAGCAGGTTTTCATCAAGGATCACTCTGTTCTTTACTGCACTCATCTTTCCCTCGATGCTGACTCGTCTCCCAGTCCCTGCCACTGAGAAACATCCCCACAGCATGATGCTACCACTACCATGCTTCACCGTAAGGCCAAAGAGTTCAGTCTTGGTTCCATCAGACCAGAGAATCTTCTTTGCCGAAAGGCACCTAAAGGACTGTCAACAAACTCCAAGCGGGCTGTCATGTGCCTTTTACTGAGGAGAGGTTTCTGTCTGGCCACTCTACCATAAAGGCCTGATTGTTGGAGTGCTGCAAATACGGTTGTCCTTCTGGAAGGTCCTCCCATCTCCACAGAGGAACTCTGGAGCACTGTCAGCCACCATCACGTTCTTGGTCACATCCCAGACCAAGGCCCTTCTCCCCGATTGCTCAGTTTGGCCTGGCGGCCAGCTCTTGAAAGAGTTTTGGTGGTTCAAAACGTCTTCTATTTAAGAATGATGGAGGCCACTGTGTTCTTGGGGACCCTCAATGCTGCAGACGTTTTTTGGTACCCTTCCCCAGATCTGTGCTACGACACAATCCTGTCTTGGAGCCCTATGGACAATTGCTTGGACCTCACGGCTTGGTTTTTGCTCTGACATGCACTGTCAACTGTGGGACCTTATTAAGACAGGTGTGTGCTTTACCAAATCATGTCCAATCAATTGGATTTACCACAGGTGGACTCCAATCAAGTTGTAGAAACATTTCAAGGATGATCTATGAAAACAGGATGCACCTGAGCTCAATTGAGTCTCATAGCAAAGGGTCTGAATATGTTTTATATATATACATTTGCCAACATTTCAAAAATCCTGCTTTCGCTTTGTCATTATGGGGTATTGTGTGTAGATTGAGGACATTTTTTTTCATCCATTTTAGAATAAGGCTGTAACGTAATGTGGAAACAGGGAAGGGGTCTGAATACTTTCCGAATACACTTGATAAAGGGTCTATGGGTTTAAGCTTGTTGTAGCTTGCCTGCTGCAAGCTAGCTTCACTGATAAACACAGGGATGAAATTCTAGCTAGCTAGCTAAGGATGTTGGACACTGCACTGATAAACAGTGTGTTTCTTGTCACTTATCCCTTGTGTAGTCTTAACATTCTATATACTCCCCTTGTCCTAAGGGTCCAAAATGACATGCAGAAGGGTCAAAAATGACACGCCTTCACCAAACCCCTAAAATAAAGCAGCTTCATTTAATTTTAAACACCAAAACTATTTTGCATGAAGAAACAACCTGTCATTCATCCCAAACTTTGTGGTTTGTCTCTTCACAATGCAGAAAGACTGCAGAAAGGCTGCATTTAATCAGTGGACACCACTCGTATTTATTATAACACACCTGTCACAATTGTTTTCTTTACTAAATGATTTATTGTTATTATTATTTGTTGTTTTTTGTTAAAGGTACTGCATAGGTGTAAACACATTTTTTTTAGCAAGAGATGGCACTTGCATAGCCTAAGAAAGTAGCAGAAATGTGCAGAAAGTAGTTTTGAATGCGTTTTACTGAAGGGAAACAATAAGTCTTGAACTTTCTTTGCAACATAGTGATATATTCTTATATACAGTACAATGAGGAATTCAACTAGAAAATAATAGTCTTCTCCCATCTTTTTTGAACCATTGCCACCACACACAAGGTCTATAAACAACAACAATAAATAAGAATAAAACAAGATAATAGATACAAAACAAAAATGTGAAGAACATAAATCAATCAACTTTAATTAGCACATGTAGGACAGTATGCAAGTGTTTGCAGATGTATTTCTCACAGATGTATTTCTCACATGTGAAAATTGTGCGACTAAGACCTTCCATAAATGAAGCTTGATATCTTGATTTATTTAGACTTTTCTTGGGGTTATCTAGTAGTGACTTTTGTTGCTATGTGACATAATAAAATTCATGGTAAGAAGTTGCTGCCAAGGGCGCCAAGTTAGCATGCACACTCGACGAAGGGGCGCAGTGGATCCCTCGGACTCGACAACTAGCATTTGAGATTGACTCGTGACCAAGAATATCGAGTACTCAAAGTGTTCGGTTTGAGATTCCTCCGGATAGAGGATGATACAGCTGGCTAATTACTATGGTAACACTTCCTATGAATAACCTTTTCATAATGCATTGTAACCATATAACACCTCATGAGCTATGCATTAGGCATTATAAACACATGTAAATTGACTTAGGTTTTCATAGGTACCGCTCCCAAATTGTCATTAATTCTGCCTTGTGTCTGGATTATCAACAAGAGACTTTTAACACTCTTGAGTCTAAGCCTTCTACTAAGATAACATATGGGATGTTTTAAGATGCTCATACGATGGATTATTTAGTTATTTGACAATTGTAGGACCCCTGTAGGTATAGAAAAAATATATTTAAAATATATTTGATAAAATATTGAATTTTGCCTTACTCCTATTATCCCATAGAAAGGCATTGAATAATATATTCATACATGGCAAAACAGATCAAAAGGAACTTTGTTTTGAAGTGTATGTCCTATATCTTAGAGATAAGAAATCTTAGAATAAAAGGGAAAGTAATGGACCCATATTTAACCCCTTTAATATTGTCACATTATACCTCCTATTAAATTACATTTATTTTTAACTCCCGGTAACGGGTTACATTCAGACGAGTCCCATGAAGCTTGTGGCCGGCATAGAGCAAAACAGACAATGTGGTTGTGTTCATAAGAGTTTCAGCTTTCAGTATAGTTTCTAACTGTTTAAATGGTTTCTTGCCCGTTCAGAGGTACAGACATTTTCGTGAGAAAGAAGGAAAACGTTTTTGGCAAACGGAAGGGGCAGACTTGGGACGAGTCCCATGAAGCTTGTGGTCCATAGACCAAAATAAAGCATATTTTGAAAATGAGGTTCAAATAGTTTGTAGCTCAAACTGTTCAGACTTTCCAGACAATTTTGTGAAAAGTAACTTTCAATATCCTCTCATGTCTGACAAACACGGTCTCTGACAAGAAAGATGGCAGTGCAGGAGCAGTTAATAACAACACCAGACCAGATGTAGAGAGGAGAATGAAGAAGAAAATTTATTTGTTTTATAGCCACACCAGACCAGATACAAAGAGTAGAGGGAAGAAGAGAGAGGGAAGCCAAGGGCCAGTGTTATAGCAATGCTCGACCTTTGTCTCTGCTCACTTTAGAGTAACTGGCTGATCTGCTGAAAGACAGCTAGCGGGCTGCAGCCCTCTGCTGTTCAAGTGTCTGAGTCTGTCTGGTGCTGGGTTTGCTGACAGTAGCTGTTCCTCAGGAGAGAGGAACTTCTATTGTCGCAGGAGAAAGTGAGTGCTTTAACATGTATGTGAACAGCGGATCCTACTGTACCGAGACGAGAGCATGGGTAGAAGAAGCAGCCAGCTGCCCTTCAGGTAACCAACACAATCTCTGAGTCTGTCTTACTGCCTGGTCCTGGGTTTCCTGACATCAGCTGTTCGTAAAGAGACAGAACGACAGCTCTCACTACCATACTGTGGTGAACTCTAAACATTAACAACACTATCACCAAGTCCATTATTTGTTGATGTCTGATAACAGCCTCTGTGACATCAATGGCAGTCAGTGCAGATGAAGTAGATGAAGGATTTTTACGCATTTGAAATATAGCTCAGAACTAGAGTGGGGGAGATGTGCCTTTTATGGCTGACTTACTAACTCAATGAGAACATGGCAGAAAGGGTAACTGACAGTGTTTTAGCTACTTTGCAGATATGAGACAAACGGCTAATAGAATAGGCTAGCGTATCTTTTTATGTAGCAACCTAAAAATACAGAGCCAAATGTTAGCTGGATAGATGGCTACTGTAGCTGCTTGGAGGATGTCATGCCATTGGTGGAGTGGGTGAGGGATCGTTTTGCACTGGCTGTACACAGATAGAGATGCAGGTGTCATTTGGTTATCTAGCAAGAACTTTAACGACTGTTATCCAGTTACCATATCTCTTGCATTCGCAAATTCACTCTGGCAATCTACTCTGATTTCAGAGTGCTCTCATCTGAGTGTGCCAGAGCGTTTACAAACACAACACATGTTGAATATGACCGGTGTCAGTAAACATAGACAAAAAAGTTATAGTCGTAAGAACGCTCTAGATAACATGTAAACAGCCTAACCAGCTCTGCTACGACGAGTAAAATGGTCAGAGGTGTTCTCCCATTTGTGTCTGGAAGTAGCTAGCTAATAAGCTAGCCAACCTTAAACGTTTAGCTTCAGTGATTGATTGGGACAGGCAGGCAAGCTGCAGAGGATGAGGAGGCTACAATTCCCCATCATTTATCAGTGCAATTTTGAGAGCCAACTAGCTGAAAAAGTTGAGAGGGTTTATCTAATGTTCATTTGTTAGATTTTTGCTCATCTTGCTCTAGCAAGCATCAGTTGTTGATCTTGTTGTTTAAGTGCGGCAGGTAGCCTAGTGGTTAGAGCGACCAAGGTAAAGACAGTTTCAGGTTGGATTTTCAACAGATATTCGCGCTTTTAAACCTCAATAGCTTTCAAAACACTTGAATTAGTTAGGGACTTTGTTACTTTTCTTTTACATTCAAATTTCAATAGCTCCTTGGTCATGTGACCTACTGACCTCAAACAAGGTTCAGAGTGTACACTCAGTAGGCCTACACATTGCACACCTTTTTGTTTGTCCATTTTCATCTCACACATTTTGACATTGAAATTTTCAAACTTTCTCATTTCAATAGCTCCTTGGTCGTGTGACCTACTGGACTCAAACAAGGATCAGAATGTACACTGACTACCCTTCTGTATACACACCCTTTTGTTTGTCCATTTTCATCTCACACGATTATACACACAGTTTTCAAACTTTCAAATTTGAATAGCTCCTTGGTCATATGACCTACTGACCTCAAACAAGGTTCAGAATGTACACTCAGTGGACATTGCACACCCTTTAGTTTGTCAGTTTTCATCTCTCACGGTTTTTCATTCATTTGCCTGGTCTGCCCCCTGAAGGACCATGTCACTCACACACCTATTCACTTGGGCCTTCTCCCTGGTGCCTTCCTGATCTCCAGGCAGCCCCCCATTGACCTGGTGACCTCTGACTCACGGCCTTTAGGCCAACACTCCCTGCCTGCGCTCTCCCTGGGCCTGAGAGTGTATAGCTTACTGCCTGGAACTACAGAGCCCCAGACCTCCACATCTACTCTCCCTATCCAGTCAACACCCCTCTCCCTTGGCCTTAGAGTATAGCTTACTCCCTTGAATCATTAAGATATCTATTGTCCCGCTGTCAGGAACGACGTGCACCTGGAAACCCAAAACAGGCTCTGTGCACCTAGTAACCTGCCTGTTTTTTTCCCGCTCAGATACTAAGTATCTGCAACCTCAGCCCATGACACCGGCCACCCCTGCTCGGACTCTGAGTGCCCCCCGCCTTGGAGGCCTCCTCGTGCACCTGGTGAATGTCCTGGGCTAAGGACTCCTTAAGAAAGTCATAGTTACTCCCGCCGTTTATCCTCACTTCATTGAATTTCTTCACTTTGACAATCAGAGCACTGAGCAGAAATCAAATTGCGTCAACGCACACCTCGGGCATTCACTATGCTTTGTTTTAATTAAAACTACAAGCGCTGTAGCTGTAGAGATCCGCGAGAAGGGCCCGGCGTGCGTCCAGAGTCGCCGGCGTCAACCCCCCACCTATCTGGACCCAACCCCCCACCTATCTGCCCTCAGCCCGCCGATGGACACCACCCCGACGAACCCCTGCACCAATGGTGCAAGGAGGAGGGCGACGGAGCGACTGCTCCCCCAGCCACAACTCGAGCCCAGACACAC
This sequence comes from Oncorhynchus keta, assembly GCF_023373465.1. Classification (NCBI taxonomy): domain Eukaryota; kingdom Metazoa; phylum Chordata; class Actinopteri; order Salmoniformes; family Salmonidae; genus Oncorhynchus; species Oncorhynchus keta. Next base: position 593,234 of record NC_068442.1, read on the forward strand.
TTCGTACCCCAGCCCGACTGACCCAGCACTTAGAACCAATCCTTATCCCGAAGTTACAGATCTGGCTTGTCAACTTCTTTTACCTACATTGTTATGACATGCCAGAAGCTGTTCACCTTGGAGACATGTTGCAGATGGGTACAGCCCGTGTGAGATTTACACCCTCTTCCCCAGATTTTCAAGAGCCAGTGACAGCCACTGGAACCACAACGCTTTCCAGTGCTTGGGGGGGTGAAGCCATTCCAGGGTGCCCTGCCCTTCATAAAGAGAACTCTCCACGGAGCTCCCACCAGCTTCTCCTGGATCGGTCACATTACCTCACTAGATGCCTCAACGAAAATTGAAAAATGTGATTTGTCACTATGTTGACGGTCCCTAACTGCTGTTGGTGGACGTAAGGAAAACTACAGGTGAATATCCGTCAAATATCCAACCTGGAACTGTCTTTACCTCGGTATCAGACCGTTGTGCAAGTAAACAAAACGTTGTTGGATCGAATCCCAAAGCTGACAAGGTAAAAATCTGTTGTCTGCCCATGAACAAGGCAGTTAACTCACTGTTCCCTGGTAGGTCGTCACTGTAAATAAAAATTGGTTCTTAACTAACTTGCCTAGTTAAATAAAGGCTACATAAAGAATGTGCTTAACTGAGAGCGAGAGAGCGTACCTTTTCATGTTTGTTTCATCAATAGGAATGTAAAGTTATCACATGTAAGAGGACTCCCGTGGTGTTTACATATTTGCAGAAGTCCATTCAGGTGTATTTTGTGGCTTCTGGCGAATGCGTTCAAATGATCTAAAGTCGCTTGTTCGTATATATGCCTACTGTAGCTTTGATTGGCTACAGCGCACTGGTCTGTGTGGACTCCCGTCCTGGACAAGACCGATGTTTTATGTTTTATTTGCTGTTAATTAATCTGTTAATTGTATAAATGCATGGCCGCTTTCCTATTCTATATTGCTATAGAATTTTCACATGCCATACTACACCTAATTCCCAAACATTATAAGAATTTATGAAAACGTGAAAATTACCATATCTAAGTGGTCACTTGTCAGAAAATGTTTTTTTTTAAATGTGCCATATTATTCCTGGGTGGGTGTTTATGAACATGTCATGTTGCTAAGATACTGTCTGTTCCACTTTAAATGTAACGATCTTTCACACACAAGTTATTTTCAAAGAGATGGCTAACAATAGCAATGTGATTGGTTGATTCCAGGCCAAAATGTTGCCCTAATACAGTTGAATGTCAGATGCCTTTATCTAGCTTCTGGATATTTTGAACTCTTATGGTGGTGATTTGACAACTTTACAATCGTGGTCTTGAATTGGACTCACATTTTTCTGGTCTTGACTCTGTCTCGGACACCCTCTGCCCTTGGTCTTGAATCGGTCTCGCTTTAGGTGTTCTCAAACACAACACTGGCTACACACATGTCAAATTGATTCCCTAATAAATAACAGAGCAATATGTTTGTATGGCGATTTATGACCCCCTCAAAATAATGGAGGGCCAATGATTAAAAACTCTAATCGACAAAGAGTACTTTACATTTTACCGTAATGATATCAGCGCTCTGTTTTGCGTAATTTGCATTATGTTAGATAGAGCATTGATCACAGTCTGACCTGTGAGAAGAAAGCCACAATAAGGAAAAGCCACAATAGTGGAAATTTTGTTTTGCCTGTAAAATAAAAGGACCCATTGAATGTGACAAAAATGGATATAAACAGAGGAATCTGTTTACAATGAATATACTGTAAGTATGCCCCCAATGCAATTCTAAAGTCTGATAGTAATTTTGTTAAATGTATATAACAACTTTCCGACCTTGTTTAGCATTATCTATTCCAGATGTGGAAGGATTCCATTATTTGTATAAGTTTGAATGACCTTCAATGCGGGAGCTTTATTTTGAAGGCAAACCGAAAATTCCACTATTGTGTCTAATACTTATTGCGGCTAGCTTCACACGTCTCGTTCTCCACTCATTTGCAAACCCGAACAGTACTGTCGCGATTTGAATATCGTGCTGCTTTTCAAATTCAAGTGAAAGGGCAGCTACTCTTCGGATTGTGGTCGCTTCTACACTGCCTGTAAGTAGCCAAACACATAAATTGTATTTTTTATATATATTTTTTTTTTGTATGCTCAATATGTTTTTTCGGTTTTGAAGAGAAGTCATTTTGTGCGATGGCATGTGGCTTATTTTGTATTTATTATTATGTTGGAACTTCTGTGGACAAATATCAAATACATTAATAGATTGAGAAAAGTTAATCATGTCTAGCGTGTGGCAGAACTATTGGAATTTAGCCAATGTTTGATACTCATAGAATTTAAAGATCCACGCATATATAAGTTCAACAGCGCCGCACTCTACAACAAAAACAGCGCGTGCCCATTTGACGCTTCTGTGTAATGTTTATTCCTTGATGCAGCGTTTTCACATCTGGGCGGATGAGTCAACTGTAGCCTAGGCTAATTTTATTGCCTATACCGTGAAACTTTGCCCAAACAAACTACTTTAGGTCGAAAGGATAATCGCAACATTGTGAATGGTTCTGTTCATCCTTCATATCTCCTTCAATTTGTTGTCTGGGGCGCTTGCAGCCCACCCAGTTCTACTATACGGGTAGCCTAAAAGGCAAACGTTTATGGAGTAATTTCATGGAGAGACAAGACATATTAATTATACGTTTGATTAATCCAGATGATTAGAGTGGTAATTGTTTTCTATTTCTGTTATTTTCTGTCCATCTCCGATTTGCTGTTTTACATGCTAAAGCACATTTCTCTACTAGATATTTTCTCTCAATGAATGTCTGTCATTCCTCTTTATGCTTCAATATGAACTGTGAGTGTGTGGACTGCAGATGACCAACCATACGTAAAAGGATAAACCACCTTTTTCAGAGATAAGATGCATTGAATGTCTTTTTAAATATCAAAATAAACATGAATCGATGTAATCCACTATAGGGACAAACTATCATATCTGTTCAATTAAAATAATCACTTTGAAATGTTTTTAAAAGAGCTGGAACCACTCAAATGCATTTAACTTTTGACAGATTTGAGAATACAGGGATTAATGGCCTTTTCAGGTAGAGAGAAAGGGGGGGACTGAATGAGAAAAGGATAGAATTATCCTTTTGGCCATGTAGTGTATGTGGACGCCCCATCCAATTAGTGGTGACAGGTGTAGAAAATTGAGCACACAGCCATGCACTCTCCGTAGACAAACATTGGCAGTAGAATGGCCCTTACTGAAGAGCTCTGACTTTCAATGTGGCACCGTCATAGGATACCACCTTTCCAACAAGTCAGTTTGTCAAATTTCTGCCCTGCTAAAGCTGCCCTGGTCAATGGTAAGTGCTGTTATTGTGAATTGGAAATGTCACTGACCGACCCAAATCGATCTCATGTAGCAAAATTTGAAATTGTGTTTTTACATTGGATAAAAGTAGAGACTCAGAGCTACAAAATGCTATATCATACACTACAGTTGAGGAACTATGGGAAAGTACATTTGCTTTGAAAGTTGATTAATTTGTAAACTTACTTTTGAGAAAATTGCCTTTGAATCTTTTGGCCCTTTCTTTGTCCACACCCATTCAACATCGTTCACACCCTTGAAGCTAGGGGGCACTATTTTTATTTTTGGAAAAATAACGTTCCCAAAGTAAACGGCCTATTTCTCATGACCAGATGCTAGAATTTGCACATAATTGACATATTAGAATAGAAAACACTAAAGTTTGCAAAACTGTAAAAATATTGTCTGTGGGTATAAAATAACTGATATTGCAGGCGAAAGCCTGAGGATAATCCAATCAGGAAGAGCCTCTTATTTTGAAACGTCTGTGTTCCTATGCGTGCCTGTCCTCCATTTTAAAGGGATATCAAACATATTCCTTTTTCTGTAGCTTCCCTAAGATGTCAGTCTTTAGACATAGTTTCAGGCTTTTATTTTGAAAAATGAGCGTGAAGGATTACATTGCGTAAGTGGAGAGGTGGGGGCTCTCAGAGTGAGTTGGTGCGCAATTGAGTAAACCGGCCATTGTTCCTCCCTCTGTTATGGAAACAGCTACACACTCGGTTGATATATTATCGAATATATATTTTAAAAACTACCTGAGGAATGATTATAAAAAACGTTTGACATGTTTCTGTGGACATTATGAAGACTATTTGGAATTTCCGTCTGCGTTGTCATGACCGCGCTTTCCTGTGGATTTCTGAACATAACGCGACAAACAAACGTCGGTATTTTGGGTATAAAAATTATCTTTATGGAACAAAAGGAACATTTGCTGTGTAACTGGGAGTCTCGTGAGTGGAAACATCCGAAGATCATCAAAAGTAAACGGTTAATTTGGTTGCTTTTCTGATTTTTCGTGACCAAGCTTCCTGATGCTAAGTGTACATAATGCTATGCTAGGCTATCGATACATTTACACAAACGCTTGGCTTGCTTTGGCTGAAAGCATCATTTCAAAAATCTGAGACGACAGGGTGATTAACAAAAGGCTAAGCTGTGTTTCAAAATATTGCACTTGTGATTTCATGAATATTAATATTTTCTAGTAATATTATTTGACTATGCTATTCAGCGGTTGCAGACGGAAATTATCCCGCTACAGCGATTGGTGGCGTCAAGAAGTTACGCTTTAGCCCCACTGATCTCTTTAAGGGTTCATCTGAGCGTTCTGCTCTAACAAGTCAAGCACCCAAGTTCACTTGCTTGCTACTTCCTTACACAAATGACAGAATAGCTCACTGAACATTACGTGCCCCGGCAGAGCTGGTTAGACTTTACATTATCCAGAGTGTTGGTGACTGCAACTGTGCTGTCAGATTGTCGTGTCGCTCTCGGAGCGTTCAGCGTGCACACCGGATGCTCTGGCCGATGAGTAGGGTTGATCCGAACGTTCTGACCTCACAATGGCACTCAAGCACCCACGCTAACTGGCTAACATTGGCTTGCTTGCTAGCTACTTCCAGACACATAATGAGAGAACACCCCACTCTGACCATTTTACTCACTCTAGCAGAGCTGGTTAGGCTGTTTTCATGTTATCCAGAGTGTTGGTGCCTGTAACTGCTGCTGGTAACAAATTAATTATGCTTTCTTGCTGACATTTACTGACACCGGCCATATTCAACGGGTGTTGAGTGTTCTTAAGTTAATCAGTTATTCTGCACACTGGCACCCTCAGATGAGAGTGCTCTGAAATTGGAGTAGAGAGCCAGACTGAATTTTAGAAAGCACCCGAAATGGTTACTTGCATAGTGGAGTTTTTTTTTTGTTAATTAAGACATGTAGCTAGGTAAACAATGAACCATAATCCCAACTCATGACATTATTACCCTGAATGAATCTGCAGGTACCTAGCCCACCAGGTTCAATGTTAGCTAGCTAACATTAGGCTATAGCTAGCCTAATATCTGAAAATGTAGCTAGCTAGACTATCTTACCGGCATACATCATTCATGGTTGGAAGTGTATCCTGTCAGATGCCAAACCTTAGTTTGAAGATTTAATCCGGAGAGAGGTGTTTTCTCCATCTCCTTAACTGTCATATTAAAATTCCACTGATTTCAAAACTCGGTGGAGAGCAACACTGAAACGACAGGGTGATTAACAAAAGGCTAAGCTGTGTTTCGCTATATTTCAATTGTGATTTCATGAATATGAATATTTTTCAAGAAATATGAATTGACCGTTGCGCTATGCTAATTAGTGTAGTTGCTGACAATTCTCCCGGATGGGTAGTTCCAAGAGGTTAATGCACATGATCGAGAAGGCGTTTCTGCCCAAAAAAATTTGATGGGGGAAAAAAAGTTTACGTTCAAACGGCTCTCCTGTGAAGTAGTGATCTGTGACATACGCCTAGTTTCCTGAAACGGGTCACAAATGTTTAGGAGCAACAACGGCTCAATCATGTAGTGGTAGGCCACACAAGTGCACAGAATGGGACCACAGAGTGCTGAAGCTTGTAGCGTCTGTCCTTGGTTGCAACACTCACTACTGAGTTCCAAACTGCCTCTGGAAGACTAGTCGGTACAAGAACTGTTCGTCGGGAGTTCCATGAAATGGGTTTCCATAGCCGACCAGCCGCACACAAGCCTAAGATCACCATGCGCAATGCCAAGCGTTGGCTGGAGTTGTGTAAAGTTCGCCGCCATTGGACTCTGGAGCAGTGGAAATACATTCTCTAGAGCAGGTATTGCCGTTGGGGATACGCCAAATAAAAATGTGATTGGCATGAAAAACATGTTTAATTTTTTTTATATCATAAGAATAATAATAATAATACATTTTCAAATAGTACATTTATATTTTCCAATACATTTGGGTGAGGTTTTTTTCTCATCTGAGTAGTCTCGTTTTACTGCCAAAATTAAACGATCGAGTGTTCAGCGAAATAACACAATGTCAAACAGGTAACCTAGTTAAATAATTAACATCCACTCACATTAACCATTACTCTCTTGTGGGAAACCTTCACTCTTACGCAGACATTTTAGAAACGAAACATGACAATTTGAAAAATAAGTTCATGGAGTTTTTTGAGTGACAATAAAGACTACTTACAAGTAGTAAGACATGTATAAAAGCAACAGATACAATTTTAATAAGAAGGGGCTAGAAGCGTCTTATATGGTGAGTCACCGAGTGGCTTGGACAGGCAAGTCCCATACTATTGTGGATGACTTAATTCTTCCTGCTGCTGTGGATATGGCTGGGATAATGCTGGGGGATGAGTCAACAGATGTGGCGGACCTGGCACAGCTCATGGTATGTCTTATGTTTATGGGGGGTCAATTAAGGAAGACATCCTCTTCTGTAAACCACATGAAACCCAGACAACATGGGAGGATATTTTTAAAGTTTTGAACAGCTTTGTGACATCAAATGGACTTTGGTGGTCAAGATGTGTTGGTATCTGTAGTGATGGCTCAAAAGCCATGATTAGGGAGACATAGTGGAGTGGAAACGCGCATGCAAGCAGTTGCTCCTGACGCCACTTGGGTACACTGCAGCATCCCCAGAGAGGCTTTTGCTTCCAAGGGAATGCCTGACAGCTTGAAAGACTGTTTGGGCCCTACAGTGAAAATGGTTGACTTTGTAAAGCAAGGCCCCTGAATACACGTGTATTTTCTGCAGTATGCAATGATATGGACAGTGACCATGTAACACTTTTACAACATACAGAAATGTGCTGGTTATCAAAGGGCAAAGTATTGACACATTATTTTGTTTAATCCAAGATGGCGTAGCAGTCGTGTCGTGTCCCTTGTATATATCGTTTTTTTACATATTTTTCTTCGCATATCTTTTAAAACATTTTGCTAAACCTCAACTTCGAAATACTCTCCTGCAACCCGCCTCACCCAATGTAGCGTGGATCTGCTTTTTTTTCTAAAGTACTTATATTTACTTCGGATCCGGAACCCCTCAACTGAAGCTAGCCAGCTAACTACCAGCAAACCATTGCTATCGGAAAGCTCTCGCCAGTTCCAACAACGCGACTCTAACCAGAGCATAACGGACCTATTATTTAAAAAAAAAAAATTATCCCCGGATTCCCACCGCAAACTGAACGTTTTCAGCTGGATCTTCACAACTAGCTAACCGCAACCCCGGATGATTACTCCTGGCTAGCGTTCCCATCCACTTAGCTTGAAGCTAGCCCAGCCAGAGCTCCTGTGCTACCACCGAAGCATACTCCTGGGCTAAAATATCCGGACCCACGACCGGTCTATCGATGTCACCGCATGAAGAGGCATAAACAGACTCACCCCATCGCAACGTCCCCCAAAGACTAAATTTCTAGCCCTTGCTATCTGCTTGCTTGCTAATTCGGCCTGCTAACTGCTAGCTTGTTTAGCCCCGGTCCGCTAACTGCTACCTTGCTCAGCACAGGCCTGCTAACTGTCTGAATCGCCGCGTCCCCAGCCAGCCCAACCACTCACTGGACCCATATTTACTTTCAATCTCTTTTCGATTTTTAATTCGATTATACCTTCCGGTAACCTGCCTGTGATACGGAATCGCTATTATTTTTAAATTTTTAGAACACACTCAAGAACCTCCAGAAGCTAACCAGCTAACTAGCTACAAGCTATTTAGTCATTGATAGCCACTGCTAGCGGCTTTACCTTCTGCACAGCCAGCCAGTTTTTTTTACCTGGATAATACTCGCCAGTCCCATCCACCGCTGCCCCCTGGACACTGATCACTTGGCTACATAGCTGATGCATGCTGGACTGTCCATTAATCACGGTACTCCATTCTGCTTGTTTATGTTTTATCTGTCGGCCCCAGCCGCACTCAGGCTCTGTGTGTAGTTAAATCCGACCCTCTCTGCCTAGTCAACGCCATTTTACCTGCTGTTGTTGTGCTAGCTGATTAGCTGTTGTCTCACCTACTGTTTAGCTAGCTCTCCCAATTCAACACCTGTTATTACTGTATGCCTCGCTGTATGTCTCTCTCAAATGTCAATATGCCTTGTATACTGTTGTTCAGGTTAGTTATCATTCTTTTAGTTTACAATGGGGCCCCTAGTTCCACTCTTCATACCCCTGATACCTCCTTTGTCCCACCTCCCACACATGCGGTGACCTCACCCATTACAACCAGCATGTCCAGAGATACAATCTCTCTCATCATCACCCAGTGCCTGGGCTTACCTCCGCTGTACCCGCACCCCACCATACCCCTGTCTGCGCATTATGCCCTGAATATATTCTACCATGCCCAGAAATCTGCTCCTTTAACTCTCTGTCCCCAACGCTCTAGGCGACCAGTTTTGATAGCCTTTAGCCGCACCCTCATACTACTCCTCCTCTGTTCCGCGGGTGACGTGGAGGTAAACCCAGGCCCTGCATGACCCCAGGCACCCTCATTTGTTGACTTCTGTGATCGAAAAAGCCTTGGTTTCATGCATGTCAACATCAGAAGCCTCCTCCCTAAGTTTGTTTTACTCACTGCTTTAGCACACTCTGCTAACCCTGATGTCCTTGCCGTGTCTGAATCCTGGCTCAGGAAGGCCACCAAAAATTCAGAGATTTCCATACCCAACTATAACATCTTCCGTCAAGATAGAACTGCCAAAGGGGGAGGAGTGGCAGTCTACTGCAGAGATAGCCTGCAAAGGAATGTCATACTTTCCAGGTCCATACCCAAACAGTTCGAACTACTAATTCTGAAAATTACTCTCTCCAGAAATAAGTCTCTCACTGTTGCCGCCTGCTTACCGACCCCCCTCAGCTCCCAGGTGTGCCCTGGACACCATTTGTGAATTGATTGCCCCCCAACTAGCTTCAGAGTTTGTTCTGTTAGGTGACCTAAACTGGGATATGCTTAACACCCCGGCAGTCCTACAATCTAAGCTAGATGCCCTCAATCTCACACAAATCATCAAGGAACCCACCAGGTACAACCCTAACTCTGTAAGCAAGGGCACCCTCATAGACGTCATCCTGACCAACTGGCCCTCCAAATACACCTCCGCTGTCTTCAACCAGGATCTCAGCGACCACTGCCTCATTGCCTGTATCCGCTACGGTGCCGCAGTCAAACGACCACCCCTCATCACTGTCAAACGCTCCCTAAAACACTTCTGTGAGCAGGCCTTTCTAATCGACCTGGCCCGGGTATCCTGGAAGGACATTGACCTCATCCCGTCAGTTGAGGATGCCTGGTCATTCTTTAATAGTAACTTCCTCACCATTTTAGATAAGCATGCTCCGTTCAAAAAATGCAGAACTAAGAACAGATACAGCCCTTGGTTCACTCCAGACCTGACTGCCCTCGACCAGCACAAAAACATCCTGTGGCGGACTGCAATAGCATCGAACAGTCCCCGCGATATGCAACTGTTCAGGGATGTCAGGAACCAATACACGCAGTCAGTCAGGAAAGCTAAGGCCAGCTTCTTCAGGCAGAAGTTTGCATCCTGTAGCTCCAACTCCAAAAAGTTCTGGGACACTGAAGTCCATGGAGAACAAGAGCACCTCCTCCCAGCTGCCCACTGCACTGAGGCTAGGGAACACGGTCACCACCGACAAAGCCATGATTATCGAAAACTTCAACAAGCACTTCTCAACGGCTGGCCATGCCTTCCGCCTGGCTACTCCTACCTCGGCCAACAGCTCCGCCCCCCCCGCAGCTCCTCGCCCAAGCCTCTCCAGGTTCTCCTTTACCCAAATCCAGATAGCAGATGTTCTGAAAGAGCTGCAAAACCTGGACCCGTATAAATCAGCTGGGCTTGACAATCTGGACCCTCTATTTCTGAAACTATCCGCCGCCATTGTCGCAACCCCTATTACCAGCCTGTTCAACCTCTCTTTCATATCGTCTGAGATCCCCAAGGATTGGAAAGCTGCCGCAGTCATCCCCCTCTTCAAAGGGGAGACACCTGGACCCAAACTGTTACAGACCTATAACCCATTCTGCCCTGCCTATCTAAGGTCTTTGAAAGCCAAGTCAACAAACAGGTCACTGACCATCTCGAATCCCACCGTACCTTCTCCGCTATGCAATCTGGTTTCCGAGCCGGTCACGGGTGCACCTCAGCTACGCTCAAGGTACTAAACGATATCATAACCGCCATCGATAAAAGACAGTACTGTGCAGCCGTCTTCATCGACCTTGCCAAGACCTTCGACTCTGTCAATCACCATATTCTTATCGGCAGACTCAGTAGCCTCGGTTTTTCGGATGACTGCCTTGCCTGGTTCACCAATTACTTTGCAGACAGAGTTCAGTGTGTCAAATCGGAGGGCATGCTGTCCGGTCTGGCAGTCTCTATGGGGGTGCCACAGGGTTCAATTCTCGGGCCGACTCTTTTCTCTGTATATATCAACGATGTTGCTCTTGCTGCGGGCGATTCCCTGATCCACCTCTACGCAGACGACACCATTCTATATACTTCCGGCCCGTCCTTGGACACTGTGCTATCTAACCTCCAAACGAGCTTCAATGCCATACAACACTCCTTCCGTGGCCTCCAACTGCTCTTAAACGCTAGTAAAACCAAATTCAAGCTTTTCAACCGTTTGCTGCCTGCACCCGCATGCCTGACCAGCATCACCGCCATGGATGGTTCCGACCTTGAATATGTGGACATCTATAAGTACCTAGGTGTCTGGCTAGACTGTAAACTCTCCTTCCAGACTCATATCAAACATCTCCAATCGAAAATCAAATCAAGAGTCTGCTTTCCATTCCGCAACAAAGCCTCCTTCACTCACGCCGCCAAACTTACCCTAGTAAAACTGACTAACCTACCGATCCTCGAATTTGGCGATGTCATCTACAAAATTGCTTCCAACACTCTACTCAGCAAACTGGATGCAGTTTATCACAGTGCCATCCGTTTTGTCACTAAAGCACCTCATTCCACCCACCACTGCGACCTGTATGCTCTAGTCGGCTGGCCCTCGCTACATATTCGTCGCCAGACCCACTGGCTCCAGGTCATCTACAAGTCCATGCTAGGTAAAGCTCCGCCTTATCTCAGTTCACTGGTCACGATGGCAACACCCACCCGTAACATGCGTTCCAGCAGGTGCATCTCACTGATCGTCCCTAAAGCCAACACCTCATTTGGCCGCCTTTCGTTCCAGTTCTCTGCTGCCTGTGACTGGAACGAATTGCAAAAATAGTTGAAGTTGGAGACTTTTATCTCCCTCACCAACTTCAAACATCTGCTATCTGAGCAGCTAACCGATTGCTGCAGTAAATAGCCCACCCATTTTTACCTACCTCATCCCCATACTGTTTTTATTTATTTTATTTTCTGCTCTTTTGCACACCAATATCTCTACCTGGATCTACCTGTACCATCTGATCATTTATCACTCCAGTATTAATCTGCAAAATTGTAATTATTCGCCTGCCTCCTCATGCCTTCTGCACACAATGTATATAGACTCTCCTTTTTTCTACTGTGTTATTGACTTGTTAATTGTTTACTCCATGTGTAACTCTGTGTTGTCTGTTCACACTGCTATGCTTTATCTTGGCCAGGTCGCAGTTGCAAATGAGAACTTGTTCTCAACTAGCCTACCTGGTTAAATAAAGGTGAAATAAAAAAAAATAAAAAAATTGAGAGACGAGCTTAAAGTTTTCTTTACTGACTATTTTCACTGGTCTGACCGCTTGCATGATGATGAGTTTCACACGACTGGCCTGTCTGGTAGATGTTTTTTTCTTGCCTGAATGATCTGAATCTAGGATTACAGGGACTCTGCAACTATATTCAATCTGAGGGACAAACTCGAGGCTATGATTTAGAAGTAGGAGCATTTTTCTGTCTGCATTAACAAGGACTACACACAGGTCTTTCAATCATTGTATGATTTTTTTTTTCTTGTATGTGTGCAATTACGCAGGTACTTTCCCGAAACGGACGTCACAAACAACTGGATTCGTTATCCTTTTAATCCCCTGCCTCCAGTCCGCTTACCGATATCTGAACAAGATTGCCTCATTGAAATTGAATTTCATCAGATGCCACTGCCAGATTTCTGGATAGGGCTGTGCTCAGAGTTTCTTGCCTTGGCAAATCGCTCTGTTAAGACACTGATGCTCTTTGCAACCACTTACCTATTTGATCATGGATTCTCAGCCCTCACTAGCATGAGAACTAAATACAGGCACAGCCTGTGTGTGAAATGTTTAGACTGAGACTCTCTCCAATACAACCCAACATTGCAGAGTTATGTGCATCCTTTCAAGCAAACCCTTTTCATTTATTCACAATTTTTGATTAAGAAATAAGGTTTTATATGTAAGATGGCTAAATAGAGAGCAAAAATATTGTTTATTTGTGCCCTGTTCCTATAAGAGCTCTGTCACTTCCCACAAGCTGGGTTGTGACAACTCCCACTCATTCTTATGTTTAATAAATGTATTGTATATGTGTGTGGAAGGCTTACAATGATGGGGGATTTTTTTTTAGATTGCGCTGACCCTGGTACTAGACTGGGTACGCAGCTGGAGATTGAATGTTTTGAAGGGGTACGGGACTAACAAATTTGGGAACCACTGCAGAGTGATGAATCATGCTTCACCATCTGGCATGTAGTGTGAGAGGTTTGGCAAATTACAGTAGTCCTCCAGGCTCTTTCATGGACTGAATGGTCTAAAATGTGCTTGGCATAATGTTATGGCCTCTTGCAGGAGGAGGAGAAGGCAGTGTGTGTGTTGAGAAAGAGAGGGAGTGTGTAGGTCCATGTTTGTACTTGGAGAGTTTTTGACTCTGAAGTCAGGATTATTTGAGGAAATTTGGATGGATACCATGCATGAGAAGAAAAGTTCAACAAAGGGCTTCTTTCTGTCCCTTCCTTTAAATTAAGCTAATTGATTGCACCCAAATTGGCCATATAGGATAAATATAATATGCTGCTTAGAGTATTGCTTCTTCATCTTTTGTACTGTATTCCCTGTGAATTTGTTGAGAGAAATCCATATTTATTGCAAAGAGAATGTTGTGATACATTTATCTAGTGGGCAAAACCTTGTATTTTCACACTAATTTATTCTATTGACTTCAATGACACATTTCTCTGAACAAGGTGTGGGGAAACTATCACCTGAATACAGGGAATACATTACAAATGGCAAATAAGCAGTACTGCAGGCCGCAGCTCCATACTACTTGTCAGACAGAACTGATACGGTAGACTGGTTGTTGGGGTAGGATTGGTGTGGAGGGTCCGTGGGTGTCTTTTTACCATTTTATTGGATTCCTCATGTCTTGTGAAATGGCAGGAAGAATTTTGGTCCAAATATGGGCGGTTGAGTACTATATTTGTTGAATCCTATAAAAGGGTGAATTTGGATGCAACCAATTTGCTTAATTTCTGAGATTACATTTCAACATATTTCAGGAATGGTGATCTGTTTCAAACTCCAGAAATGAATTCGGAACAATCTGAGATGGTGGGTGTCATGGCTTGCTGGAAAGACCCCTCTCCTTTGGAGCATTCGATCACTCCATATGAGGGTCTGCGGACACATAGCAATGTGTGTTTGAATACATATTGAACTGACATAGTTCTGTACCGACGTTGTCAATGTGTAGGTTAATTGTATGTAGGTGTTACTGTTAATTTCTTGGAACTAGCTCTGCAGCATGTGGTAGCTTTTTGAGCCTGAAATAAGGACAAGGCCATCTGGATAGATACAACGACGCCTGGGAAGAGAAGTTCTTGAAAATGTCCGCTGACTGAATGCAGAGATATTGTTGTGGATCAAACAGTAGACTCCTGACATATAACACCGTCCTTGACCTTTCTTCACCTATGACAACCATTCAAACACTTTTAAATTGTTCTCCATGTAAAAAAAAAAAGGCTAACACAAGGGGCTGGTTTCCCGTAGTCAGCCAAACTAAATAGCACTTTCAATTTTATTTTACTCCAGGCCTGATGTGTTTAGTGATTGGTCGATGTATCAGCCAATCACATCCCAGCTGCTAGGCTACATTGGTTTCTCAAATTATCAGTATGGATAATTGTACAGTTTGATGAAAAGACAGTCTTTTCCTCGCCTTAATGCCTGAACTTGTGATTGACTGCATGTTGCTTTTTTATAATTAAGGCATAATGTTCTTAGCCTTGGAACGGCATTAACAAAGACATGTTTCTTGAGACCTTTCCTAATTTGCCATGCGTAGCTTTGAGTTGCTTGCTCAGATTTTTTTTTCTCAAGGCATAATTCCATAGCTGCAGTGTGGCACACAGGGATGGAGGGGGTATTTCTTTCTTTTTCATTCTTCCTTTCTCAGCTCCCATAGTCATAAAGATGCATCTTGAAAAAACTATGTAGAAAAGCTATGGCTGACCCCAATTAGCCGACTGGTTGGTCGATAGGCTGTTGGTTGACCAATAATTAAAACAATTTGTTTAGCAGTAGCATATACAGTTGAATTCGGAAGTTTACATGCGCCTAAGCCAAATACATTTTAACTCAGTTTTTCACAATTCCTTGTAAAAAAATCCCTGTTTTAGGTCAGTTAGGATCACCACTTTATTTTAAGAATGTGAAATGTCAGAATAATAGTAGTGATTTATTTAAGCTTTTATTTCTTTCATCACATTCCCAGTGAGTTAGAAGTTCACAATACACTCAATTAGTATTTGGTAGCATTGTCTTTAAATTATTGAAATTGGGTCAAATGTTTCAGTTGGCTTCCACAAGCTTCCCACAATAAGTTGGGTGATTTTTGGCCCATTCCTACTGACTGAGCTGGTGTAACCGAGTCAGGTTTGTTGGCCTCCTTGCTTGCACACGCTTTTTCAATTCTGCCCACAAAGGATGTGCAAGTAGAAATACTGGTGCGCAATAGAGTGGTCCTTCTGTAGCTCAGTTGGTAGAGCATGGCGCTTGTAACGCCAGGGTAGTGGGTTCGATTCCCGGGACCACCCATACGTAGAATGTATGCACACATGACTGTAAGTCGCTTTGGATAAAAGCGTCTGCTAAATGGCATTTATTATTATTATAAAAACAAATATGGGGATGAGGTAGGTAGTTGGATGTGCTATATACAGATGGGCTGTTCACAGCTGCAGCGATCGTCCTTTGCTGTTGTGGGATTGATTTGTACTTTTCACACAAGTATGTTCATCTCTAGGAGACAGAACGCGTCTCCTTCCTGAGCGGTATGACTGCTGCGTGGTCCCATGGTGTTTATACTTGCGTACTATTGTTTGTACAGATGAACGTGGTACCTTCAGGCATTTGGAAATTGCTCCCAAGAATGAACCAGACTTGTGGAGGTCTAAAATTGTTTAGCTGATATCTTTTGATTTTCACATGATGTCAAGCAAAGAGGCATGGAGTTTGAAGGTAGGCCTTCAACATAAAGTGCTCTTCACTGGCGAGTCACGGTTTTGTCTCACCAGGGGTGATGGTCGGATTCGCGTTTATCGTAGAGTGAATGAGCATTACACCGAGGCCTGTATTCTAGAGTGGGAGCGATTTGGAGGTGGAGGGTCCGTCATGGTCTATCACAGCATCATCGGACTGAGCTTGTTGTCATTGCCTGCAATCTCAATGCTGTGCGTTGCAGGGAAGACATTCCTCCTCCCTCACGTGGTACCCTTCCTGCAGGCTCATCCTGACATGACCCTCCAGCATAACAATGCCACCAGCCATACTGCTCTTTCTGTGCATGATTTCCTGCAAGACAGGGATGTCAGTGTTATGCCATGGCCAGCAAAGAGCGTTGAGCACGTCTGGGAGCTGTTGGCTTGGAGGGTGAGGGCTAGTGCCATTCCCCAACCCCTTTACAGAAATGTCTGCGAACTTGCAGGTGTCTTTGTGGAAACATCTCACAAAAAGAACTGGCAAATCCAGTGCAACTTATTCAATTTCTGTTAGTCACATGTCTCAGTAAATATGTTCATACACATATTTACATATATTAATTTTGCTGAAAATTAATGCAGTTGACCGTTAGAGGGCGTCTTTCTTTTTCTGAGAGATGTATAGTGTTGAAGTCGGAAGTTTATAGACACTTAGGTTGGAGTCATTAACACTCGTTTATCAACCACTCCACAAATTTCTTGTGAACAAACTATAGTTTTGGCAAGTAGGATAGGACATCTACTTAATTTTTCCAACATTTGTTTACAGATTATTTAACTTATAACTCAGCCTATCAGAAGTTTCTAAAGCCAATTGACATCGTTTGAGCCAATTGGAGGCGTACCTGTGGATGTATTTCAAGCCCTACCTTCAGACTCTGTGCCTCTTTGCTTGACATCATGCAAAAGAAATCAGCCAAGACCTCCAAGTCTGGTCTGGAGCAATTTACAAATGCCTGACGGTACTACGTTCATCTGTGCAAACAATAGTACGCAAGTAAACACCATGGAGCCATCATACCGCTCAGGAAAGAGATGCCTTTTGTCTACTAGAGATGAACGTACTTTGGTACAAAAAGTGCAAGTCATTCCCAGAACAACAGCAAAGGACCTTGTGAAGATCCCGGAGGAAACAGGCACAAAAGTGTCTATCCACAGTAAATCGAGTCCTATATCAACATAACCTGAAAGGCCACTCAGCAAGGAAGAAGCCACTGTGCCAAAACCACCATTAAAAAAAGCCAGACTACGGTTTGCAACTGCACATGGGTACAAAGATCGTACTTTTTGAAAAAAATGTCTCTGGTCTGATGAAACAAAAATAGTACTGTTTGGCCATAATGACCTTCAGTATGTTTGGAGGAAAAAGGGGGAGGCTTGCAAGCCGAAGAACACCAGCCGTAAAGTGCGGGGGTGGCAGCATCATGTTGTGTGGGGGTGCTTTGCTTCCAAATGAACAATGACCCCAAGCAGACTTCCAAAGTTGTGGCAACATGGCTTAAGGACAACAAAGTCAAGGTATTGGAGTGGCCATCACAAAGCTCTGACCTCCATCCTATAGAAAATTTGTAGGCAGAACTAAAAAAGCATGTGCGAGCAAGGAGGCCTACAGACCTGACTTAGTTACACCAGCTCTGTCAGGAGGAATGGGCCAAAATTCACCTAACTTATTGTGGGAAGCTTGTGGAAGGTTACCCACAATGTTTGACCCAAGTTAACCAATTTAAGGCAATGCTACCAAATAGTAATTTAATGTATTTAATGTATATATTATTATTATATTATTATTATTATTATTATTTATTATAATGTATGTAACCTTCTGAGCCACTGGGAATGTGAATAAATAAATAAAAGCTGAGATGGAGTGTAACTTACTATTATTCTGACATTTCACATTCTTTAAAATAAAGTGGTTATCCTAAGTTAAATAAAACAGGGAATTTTTAATAGGATTAAATGTCAGCAATTGTGAAACTGAGTTTACATCCACATTAGCCAAATACATTTAAACTTCCGACATCAACTGTATTTCAATATTTGGTTTATTAAATGTGATTCGCCACTCTCCGCTGAGTGTAACGTCTTTTTCTAGTTTACTCCATTGAGTCATCTCTCTCCTTCTACATGCCGTTTTCCACCACACACAGCAATCCCCACCCCCTGTCATTCAGCCATAACCATGGTCTAATGATGGCTTGTGTTGAGGACCAATGATGTCTTTGATAACATTGCCTACCAAGGAGTCAATCATGCTACAATTGGAATGTGATTCAATGTGCTTACTCCCCTAAGTGGCACCTATGATAAGTTATATATCCTAAGAATTGCTGTCCTCATCTCTATTTTAGCTTGGTAGACAAGGTTAACAATGTGTCACAATAGGATGCGTTTTATGCACTACCTTGTATGAATGAGGTAACCATGGCCTTCTTAATGGCATTCATTGTGTCCCTCTTATCCTGAGTGCTTCTGTCTCTGAAAGCACGATCCAGCCACCTCAACCAACCTAGTAATTACTAATTAGACACTTGTGCTTAAAGTGGTTGTCCTTCGAGCTCATAACAATCTAATGGGTTACATTTAGCATTTAAGGCATGGGCAACAATGGGGATGATATTATTGTGGTCGTAGGCAGCACAGAATAATCAATAGGTCTGACTGCACAGAGGCGCTTGGCAAGATCGGTTACAGCGGGAGACCAGCTTATGTGTATTGGGGGAAATCCAAGCTCCATCAGCTAGGACTAGATATTGGTTAATCAAATCTTCCCATTCTTGCTCAATTTGGCATGCCTCCCTAAACAGCCAAACTGTAAACGGATTCAGTATTCTCTCTAGTTGGGCTCAGGGATGGAATAACTATTGAATATTTTCGCTTTTGATTGTGTGGGGTGAGTATGCATTCCAGTTCTGTTGACAAATGTAGATTTTTTTCTTTTCTTTTTCTACTGCCACTGTTATAGGTAACAATCATTATAGGTAACAAGTGCTTATATTACTGTGCATATATTTTGACAAATTGTGGGAATAAATTAAGATAAGCCAGATGTTCTTTACCCCCTTTTTCCTCCCCGATCCAACTATGATCTTGTCTCATTGCTGCAACTCCCCAACGGGCTTGGGAGAGGCGACTGTCTAGTCTCGTGTCCTCTGAAACATGACCCGCCAAGCCCGCTCTGCTTCTTAAAACTTCTTTGGGTTAGGGTGCAGCATTTCCACTTTTGGATAAATAGCGTGCACAATGTCAACTTCCTTCTACTCATGCCAGGAATATATTATATGCATATGATTAGGTGTGGATAGAAAACACTCTGAAGTTTCTAAAACTGTTTCAATCATGTCTGTGACTATAACAGAACTTATGTAGCAGGCAAAACCCTGAGGAAAAACTGTTCAGATTTTTTTTTTTGCCTCTGACCGTTCCCTCAGTTGTCTTTGCCAAGGGATATTTGATAGCGACCATTTTACAGTTCCTACGACTTCCACAGGATGTCACCAGTCTTGGGTTGAAGTTAATCATTGGTGCAACGAAGAAGAAGCACATCCTGGAACAACGTTACAATGTTGAGAGTTATGCAAGAGGAAAAATGGTGCATGTTTTGTTTACTTGCTCTATTGAATACAGATGTCTACAATTTGATCGATTTATTAATGTTTAAATATACCCAAAGTTGTATTACAAAATTAGTTTGAAATATTTTGGCAAAGTGTTTATAGGCAACTTTTGAAATGTTTTGTAGTGAAGTTGTGTTTTGGCAAGCTGTTTTTTTTCCGGATCAAACCTGCTTTATAAATGGACATTTTGGGTATACATGGACGGAATTAATTTAAAAAAAGGACCAATTGTGATGTTTATGGGACATATTGGAGTGCCAACAAAGAAGCTCGTCAAAGGTAATGCATATTTTATATTTTATTTCAGCGTTTTGTGTAGCGCCTGCTACGCTAGTTCTTTTGTTAGCATGCACCCACCTGAACCAGTTGTTATCAGATAATAGCTTCTCATGCTTTTGCCGAAAATAATGTTTTAAATCTGACATGTTGACTGGATTCACAACGTGTAGCTTTAATTGAGTATCCTGCATGTGTGATTCAATGAAAGTTTGTTTTAAAGCGTTTTATTTGAATTTGGTGCTATGCATTTCCTGGGGCAATTGGCCACTTGAGACAGTAGTGTCTCACTATCCCCAAGAGGTTAATTAACACCCGCTTGCCTAACCCGGAATCCAGCTGCACCAATGTGTCGGAGGAAACACCGTTCAACTGACGACCGAAGTCAGCCTGCAGGCGCCCGGCCCACTACAAGGAGATGCTAGAGCGAGATGAGCCAAGGAAAGTGCGCATGGCAAAACCCTCCACTATCTCGGACTACGCTGGGCCAATTGTGTGCCACCCTATGGGAATCACGGTCACGGCCGGTTGTGACACAGCCTGGGATAGCCTGGGATAAAGCTTGTGGAAGGTTACCCAAAACGTTTGACCCAAGTTAAACAATTTAAAGGCAATGCTAATTGACTGTATGTAACCTTCTGACCCATTGGGAATGTGATGAAAGAAATAAATAAAAGCTGAAATCATTCTCTCTACTATTATTCTGACATTCACATTCTTAAAATAAAGTGGTGATCCCAACTGACCTAAAACAGGGATTTTTTTTTTTACTAGGATTAAATGTCAGGAACTGTGAAACTGAGTTTAAATGTGTTTGGGTAAGGTGTATGTAAACTTTCAACTTCAACTATATTTGTGGAAAAACCTCCCTGATTAATCCTTTAGTCATATTCCAGTTTCTCAATTTACTCATGGCCAAGTTTACAGTGAACGCTGAGGCTGTACCCTTAGTTTTAGACGGTAGCCACAAGGCTATTGTGGCTATTTGGTCTGTAACACCATGGGCCAAATAAGTCACTGTACATTTTGTTGAATGATGCAGGAAACTACTTTCCAGAGAATTTGAAAACATGTACTGGCTTAAGCAGGGGGACACGTCTGGCACTGCAGGATTTGAGTACCTGGCGGCGTAGTGTGTTACTGATGACCAGCTCTCTGCAGGTCATTCACTAGGTCCCCCCGTGTGGTTCTGGGATTTTTGCTCACCGTTCTTGTGATCATTTTGACCCCACGGGGTGAGATCTTGCGTGGAGCCCCAGATCGAGGGAGATTATCAGTGGTCTTGTATGTCTTCCATTTCCTAATAATTGCTCCCACAGTTGATTTCCTCACACCAAGCTGCCTACCTATTGCAGATTCAGTCTTCCCAGCCTGGTGCAGGTCTACAATTTTGTTTCTGGTGTCCTTGGACAGCTCTTTGGTGTTGTTGTCTTATCGATCCCGGTAGCAGGATCTGAGCCACAAGAGGTTTAACAACGCAAGTCAGTTAAGAACAAAATATTTTTTACAATGACTGCCTTCCTTTGCCAATCCCTAACCCAGACAACATTGGGCCAATTGTGCCCCACCCTATGGGACTCCCAATCACTGCCAGTTGTGATGCAGCCTGGAATTGAACCAGAGTCTGTCGCACTGAAATGCAGGGCCTTAGACCACTGCCCCACTCGGGAACACAATTAAACCGCTTGAAGACAAAATTTGATAGGATCCAAAAATGAAGTCCAGGATCCAGTTACAGAGGGAGGTGTTCAGTCCCAAGGACCTGAGTTTAGTGATGAGCTTGGAGGGGACTATGGTGTGGAATGCTCAGCTGTAGTCAATGAACCGCACTCTCCCATAGGTGTTCCTCTTGTCCAGGTGGGAGAGGGCATTGTGGAGTACAGTAGAAATTGTGTGATCTGTTGAAGCTGTATTGGAGTGGGTCCAGGGTGTCCTGGGATGATGGTGTTGATGTGAGCCATGACCAGCCTTTCAAAGCATGTCATGGCTACAGATGTGAGGGCTATGGCACATTAGTCCATTTAGACAGGTTATGTTGTTGTTCTTGGGCACAGGGACTATGCTGATCTGCTTGGAACAGACTGAGTCAGGGAGAGGTTGAAAATGTCAGTGAAGACACTTGCCAGCAGTCAGTGCATGGTCTGAGTACACTTCCGGCGAACTTGTTATGGCTGCAATCCCGATCGATATGACAACTACCAGTGAAAATAGAGGGCGCCAAATTCAAACCACAGAAATCTCATAACAATTCCTAAAACATACATGCGTCTTATATCATTTTAAATCTATTTTCGTTGTTAATCCCACCAAAGTGTCCGATTTTTCAAATAGGCTTTTCAGTGAAAGCACTACAAACGATTATGTTAGGTCTCCACCAAACCACAATAAGCACAGCCATTTTCCAGCAAAATATAGCATTCACAAAAAGCATAAATGAAGATGAATCACTAACCTTGAATTATCTTCATCAGATGACACTCATAGGACTTCATACATGCATGTTTTGTTTGATAAAGTTCATATTCATATATTTTTTTAAATCTGAGTTTACATTGGCGCGTTAGATTCACTAGTTCCAAAAACAAGTGATTTTGCATAGCCACATCGTTTCAACAGAAATACTCATCATAAATATAGATGATAATACAAGTTATGCACATGGAATTATAGATATACCTCTCCTTAATGCAACAGTTGTGTCAGATTTCATTTTTTTTCAACGAAAAAACAAACCATGCAATAATCTGAGACGGCACTCAGAACAGTAGCCAAATTAGCCTCCATGTGGAAGTCAACAGAAACCAGAAAATACATGATACATGTTTCCTTACCTTTGAACTTCATCAGAATGCAGTCCTAGAAATCCCAGGTCCAAAATAAATGCTTGATTTGTTCGGAAATGTCCGTTATTTATGTCCAATTAGCTACTTTGGTTAGCGCGTTTCGTAAACAATTCCAAAGTCACAAAGTGCGTCCATTATAACGTGACAAATGTCCAAAAGTTCCGTAACAGTCAGAAACATGTCAAACGATGTACTAAATCAATCTTTAGAATGTTGTTTTCATATATCTTGAATAACGTTCCAACTGGAGAATTAGAATTACTTCAGATGAGCGGTGGAACGCAAGTCCTTCCCCTGTGAACTCGCCTGGTGAAAGCATGGTCCACTCATGGCTGTGGTGACTATTTCCTGTGTCAATCGACCCCCCTGACATCTAGTGGAAGGTGTAGGAAGTGAAAACTCATCCATATCTCGCTCTAACCAATGAGACCTTGGTTGAAAATATGCCACCTCCAGAAAAAAAACAGGAAGTGGAATTTCAGGCTTTTGCCTGCTATGAGTTCTGTTATACTCAGATATAATTCAAACAATTGTAGAAACTTCAGAGTTATATCCAATACTAATAATAAAAATAATAATAATATGCAAATATTAGCAACTATGACTGAGGAGCAGGCTGTTTGATATGGACACTTCATCCAAGCTACTCAATACTGCCCCTGCAGCCATAAGAAGTTAATCAGCCCCACGGCCTTGTGGTTTAAAGGTCTTACTCACATTGGCTACAGAGATCTAGATCACTCAGTCATATTTTTTTCAAAACAAAGGGTTAGGTTTAGGCACTCATTCTGAATGGTTAAGGTTTTGGCTAGGATTGACCATAATTTGGATAGGATTACGCCCATCCACCACCTCTCATCCCCAATTCCCAAGCAAAACCAAGCCTACTTGATGGTAATAGCTCAATGTAGCCTCTAGTGGCCGATTCTGATGGCAATTCCCAACGTTCTCAGGACGTTTACCTTTGTAGTCTGATAGTTTGCAAGCCCTGCCACATCCGATAGGCTTCAGAGCCGGTGTTGATTGGTTTTAGTCCTGTATTGATTTGATAGCTCGTCGACGGTCGTAGCGGGATTTATTGTAAGCGTCCAGATTAGTGTCCCGCTCCTTGATAGCGGCAGCTCTAGCCTTTAGCTCAGTGTGGAAGTTACCTGTAATCCATGGCTTCTGGTTGTGATATGTACGTACAATCACTGTGGGGACGATGTCGTTGATGCACTTATTATTGAAGCCGGTAACTGATGTGTTAAACTCCTCAATGGCATCTGATTTAATCCCAGAACATATAAATCCCAGTCCTGTAGTTTAGCATCTGCTTCATGGGACCACTAACGTATTGAGCTTTTCACTTAGTGCTGGACGACATTGCCAAAATATCATATAGTATTTTTAAAATTTGACGGTATTTTATGTTTCTGATTAAAAAAAAGTTCAATTTTGCTATGAGTACTGTGTGTGTTCTAAATTATTTCAATTGGTCTTTCTCCATTCGGATTGTTTTATACTGTTCAATTCAACTTTAACTTTCCTGCATTTGAGAATATTTCCACACTGCCACGATATGGGAAAAAAATACTAGGCCTTATTTTTAACCAAATGTTGCAATTGCGATTTAGATCAAAACCCAGAGTTCCTGCTCATCTGCGTGAACGTGCCTTACATGCTGACCTGACCGGACACGTTGCATGTGCGAGCGTCGCAAAATAAATGGAGAAATCCATGTTATTCAATTATTGCGCCCACACTGTTCGCGCGCCAATGAGCATCTGCGTTGCCAAGGGCTAAAATAGAAGTTATTTCTGACGCAGATCAAGTCCTGCCTCTCTCATCTCCTCATTGGTTTATAGAAGCAGGTACCCATGTGCCATCTCCTCATTGGTTATACCGACGTGGGTGATTGAAAGACAATGTTTTGCCAGTCATCATGGTAATACTATGAAAGTGTAGATGCCAATCACCAAATAAGTTCAAAGATGAAAAAGCCTTTGCACTAATGAATTTTCAGTGAAAGATAACTATCGCTGCACATCTCTCATCACACTATTGAAGCAAAAAAACACTGTCTTTCAATATAAAACATGACCCTTGTCAATGCACAGCTGGACTCACCTGCTCCCACTTTCTGTTGTTATGCAATTTACAAACAAACATGTGACTGGCTCAACTGTACTGGGGAACTAAGTAAGCTTAATAATGTAAAATAATGTGAACAAGTTGACTGCAGCTATTTACTTAAATATAGCTACAAATACAAACATGTTTAAATGTTATTGAAGGTATTCAAAAACCTATTTCCAAATACCCCAGTATAGGGCCCAAGCCTAATGATGGGCAATGTTGACTCCAATACTTCCCATAGTTGTCAAGTTTGCTGGATGTTCTTTAGGTGGTGGACCATTCGTGATACACAAGTTGAGCATGAAAAACCCAGCAGCATTGCAATTCTTGACAAACGTATGCCTGACATGTACTACCATACCCTGTTGAAAGGCACTTGAATATTTTGTCTCGCCCATTCACCATCTAAATGGCACACATACATGCACAATCCATGTCTCAATTGTCTCGAGGCTTAAAAATCTTTCTTTAACCTGTCTCCTGCCTTTCATCAGACATCAATATGGGATCATAGCTGTCATCTGGATTCACCTGGTCAGTCTTTCATGGACAGTGCAGGTGTTCTTAATGTTTTGTTTACTCAGTTTGTCCCTTAATTAAAAAAAACTAAAAATATACTAATTTGACACCCAATTTGAAATGCTCCTATGTTGGTGCTCAAATGATCATATACTAACTATAGTGTTGCACAGTATACCGAAACTCCGGGTATTTTTTTACAACATTTTTTTTGTTAGTTTCTGTACTTCTTTCAAATGTGTCTGGTTGTCTACTGACAGAGGATCAGCGTAGCCCATGTCCCCTTACAGCGCGAGTGCACCATGCCTGCGCCACTTACTCATTGCTAGCTCAAGCCGAGGGGTGTCAAACTCAATCGGCGCAAGGGCCAAATAGAAAAACACACATTGATTTCGCAGGCCAGACATAGCTTTTTACGTGGATACAACTGCGACCCAAACTGGCCATTTTTAATGTATTTTTATAATGTCCACTCGTACATAAAATGATATATACAGCATTCTAACATATTAAAACAAAAGAGGTCAATAATATTTGTACAGGCTTTGCTGCTATGCTTGTAGAATCAGATGTGCATACAGTGCCGGTTCTGAATGTTCTGCCGCCCTAAGTGAGAAAAATATGCCTAACAGCAGCCCAATTAATAGGCCTGTGCTACAAATTAAACACAATTTAACACATCAGGTTAGTAGGCTATAGAATCAGTTCAATCTGATTTTAAATTGATAAAATCACCAATGCCCTGGAACAGCAACAGAAGTGCTTCCCTAAAAGCTGCCTGGGTTTAAAATCAACATCTCTTTTCAGAAAGAGAAAGCTCAAATTATAGGCACAGAATAGCAAAGTTAAAAAAAAAAAAAAAATCTCCTCGAATATTATAGGCTGCAGTTTGGCTTCAGATTGTCATAGAGAGGAATCAAAATATCCCCATGTGCATCGGGGTCACATCTTTCACAGGTATTTTAGAGCTTGTTTCTACCACCGAGTTAAGCATTGATATAGAATGCTTGATATAATCTGGATACGTTTTGTGTTCAAAATCAAATGTTGTTTTGCACCTACACATGGTGAGCAGATTCTAATTCTTGTGCTTCAAGTTCCAACAGTGCAGTAATATCTAACAAGTAATCTAAAAATTCCCCCAACAACTACCTAATACACATCTGAAGGGATGAATGAGAATATGTACATGTAAGTATATGGATGAGCGGCATAGGCAAGGTGCAATAATGGTACAAAATATTTACATGTGATATGAGTAATGTAAGATATGCAAACATTATTAAAGTGACATTATTTACAGTGCATTGTATAAAGTGACTAGTGATCCATGTATTAAAATGGCCAGTGATTGGGTCTCAGTGTAGGCAGCAGCCTCTCTGAGTTATTGATTGCTGTTTAGCAGTCTGATGGCCTTGAAATAGAAGCTGTTTTTCAGTCTCTGCTTTGATGCACCTGTACTGACCTCGCCTTCTGGATGATAGTGGGGTGAACGGGCAGTGGCTCGGGTGGTTGATGTCCTTGGGGGAGGCAGGGTGAGTGGGATGGGGCTTGCTATACCCAAAGAGGCCAACGTCATGACACCTGGTTTGCTAACTTTCTAAATGTTTTGGTTTGTTTCTAGCTTGTTAGCTAGCTAATGTTAACCCTTTTTTCTCACTTGAGTTCCAAATATCTCTGATGGTCACCCCAGTGTTTTTTTTTATGCACGTGATCTCAGAATGCACTCACTGTTCCAAAATGTAACATGCACTGCCTGCTAATTATCTATAGGCTGTTTCAACTTGTCAATTTCAAATTCTTTCCCAGAAGTTTTATTTTCTAACAACAGTTTGAATTGAGGTGTGTTCCACCACCTCATTAATTCACATAGAAGTAGCCCATTTCAGAGTTACGGACTATTTATGTTTGAGGCTATACTGAGCAGGACAAACTTTCCTCTTCGAGTACAGCCCAAGCACTTCACCAATGTTTCCACAAATCAAGTATGCAGACATTTGTGGAGTCTTGCATGAATTGGCACATTTTCTGGCTGGTGCTCGCATTGCCTTGTTGTTTTCCTTACAAATATTAACTATTGGACGTGTGCGTTCCTATCAAAGTAAGTGGCTTATTTTCTGTATCGTGTTGTCGTTTCTGCTGTATGCTACAGTAGAAACGACATCATTTATTTAGTTTTGTTCACGTTTTCAAGTTCTGATGACAAATAATGCATTCCAATTATTGCATAGATTGTAATGGACACCTATGATGTGTGTAAAATAAATACTTGGAAGGTTGTACTGATAATAATGAGCTAATGCTAAGCCATTTACCAGATGTGTGTGGCACCATGTTTGTTGACATTATATAATGCATTCTGGTTGTCACGTAAACGTCTGTCAGACCAAAGATGTTGTTATGAGGTGAAGGGTCAACTTCTGGAAGTGAAATGAAGGGACGTGAATGATCGTAGACGACATATAAATAGTAATTGCTGTTTGCTAATTCATATTATGGTTTCTTACAGCCGAGAGTTATCTAAATATGACCGCTTTTGCTACATCAATATTTCCTCAGTTAGCGCTAGGACTAATATAGCCTAGATTTTCCGGTTTGGATGATTGTCTATGTCGCTACTTCTGTGAATGTCTGAACAATGCATCCAAAAATGAACTGGTCACATTCAGGACATAACTTTGTAAGGACTTTGTTTGTGCAAAATGTTTCTGTGAAAAAAAAAAAAATTGTGCCTAGCTGACTGTTGCGTCAATTGAAACTGGACGTTCTAATCACACCGGTTTGAATGTATGTTGCAGGGACCACTGTAGAATGATCACACATGTTTGTTGGTACGTGTGAAAAGGTTAAGTTAGCTGGTTAGCCAGCTCAAATAATGACCATATCATATAGTTGACAATGTCTTCACTTTAGCTCATTTGACTTCATTATTACAGGAAAATAAACTCACACGATCATTATTTACAAGTTAATGGCAAGCCAATTACAGAAAACAGTTTACGGTTGTGAGTGTGACGAAATAAAGTAGGGCATTCTACTGGAGAATTTATGAACTTGGAAAAACTCTCATTGGCCTAACGTTATCCTAATTTGACTTTGGTGCAGGTCATGTTCTTCACAGTTCTGTCTCCGTTAACACATACTATATCAAATAAAATCAATGTTTATTTGTCACATGTACAGGATACAGAAGGTGTAGTGAAACCGTTACTTGCATAGTGGAGTCTTCTTTGTTTAGACTTATAGCTATCTAGCTAAACAATGAACCATAATCCCAACTCATAACATTACTTATATGCAGGTAGCTAACCTACCATGTTCAATGTTAGCTAGCTAGCTAACATTAGGATATAACAAGCAATGCAAATGGCTCTCAGACACGAATAATATTACTACACAGATCATACAAATAATGTTAGCTAGCGAGCCAGCCAGCTAACGTTAGCTAGCTAGCTAACAATGCGCTTTAAATTCAAATGAAAACTACCTTCTGACAAAATTACAAACTTATACATCTTATACATGGATGGACACTAAGGGCAACCACTGTCACAGATGCCATGGTTGCCCTTAGTTTGAGACCAGTGTTTTATTCAACAGGATTCAGTGTGTTCTCTTTCCAACTCTCTCTAGCAAATGCCAGAATTTTCTCCATCTCTCCTTAGCTATCATACTCCAATTCCACAGGGCATAACACTGATTTCAAAACTCCAGAAAGTGGAGAGCAACACATTTGCAGTTCTACTACGTGATACCTTTTTTTTTTTTTTTAAGCACCGTTAGAAATGCTACATGGCAGACAGTTCCCAAATCACCCGGCATGTCCAGCCCTTCATTATTGCAGCCATTCATGGCTAGCGGGAAGGTTCCTGGCTTTTTCGATGGCTAAACCAACTAGGCACGTATTTGAACAATTGTATTCGTATTTACAAATACAGACATCATTCTGGGCCCTCGCGTTTCCTGCGCCAGAGAGCTCCAGACACAGCTGTAGGCTATTATAAGGGATAATAAGTAATCAGGTAGGCCTTTTTATTGACGTTTCCACCAGATCTGAGCATTACATTTTCTTCCCTTCAATGCTGAGTGGTTATTGAAAGGGAGAGAGCTGCAAAGATGTTTCAAATAGGCTGCGTTGAGGAACTATGGTCATTCTCAATGGGTATAAAAAATACTTTGTTTACTTGTTCTGCGGCGATGAAAAAAATACTTTTGAAGTGATGGTGAGTTAAGACTCGGCAATAGTATCAGATACTCTTGCTGAGTACGTTTCCTTGAGTACGTTTCCTTACTCAAGATTGACAGGAAAGCTCCAAATAAGACAATGAATACATTGACAACTCGTAAATGGACTGAAATAATCCCAAATATTTTTCTCGCAAATGTAGCCTTGGTTTTGTGCTTGAAAAAAAATGTGTCCACTCCTACAACGACAATGGTAAGACTGTAATAATAATAATATACTGATTGCATTAACATAAATTACCGTATCCAAACAAAAATTGTACAAGACAAATGATGGTAATTAACAATAAATGTACTACTGGTGATACTGGTGTGCCATCCCCATGGCCTCCGAAATTGATTAGTCCACTGAGACTGGCTTGACTCAGACAGAATATTTAGTTGACTGACTCAGAATATGTGGCACTTCTCGTCTAAAAGATCTTGGTCGAATCGACCAGTCGACTAAATGGAGTCAGCCCTAGTATTGACCCTATGGGTTTTCTTGTGATGTTCCCACCATTGATTTGCTTTCTACCAGTGCCTATAGTATTTGCTCTCTTTACTTAGTGGAGAATGATTGAGAAACCAATCAGAGAGACTGAATTGGAACAAGGTGTGTGTGTGTGTGTGTGTGTGTGTGTGTCGTTTTTTGTTGTTTGTGTGTGAGATGCCTTCTGTAGACTAGATTCTGCCCGGTGACGGCCAATGACTTGAACAACTAATGACCGCCTTGAAAACAACAACAACTGACACGCCGATGAGATGAATTCTAGGAATGAGGTGCCATAATAGCTGCAAAGGAATCTAACAAACTGCCTTGCAAGGAAGCCATTTAAATTGCTAGACTGAAAGTTGTTTGAAAGAAAGCAGTAAAGTTGGTGTTGCCGGAAGAAAGATAGCCGAGTGAAACCGGAAACCTGGGTCATGTTCATCAGGTCACACAACGGAAACGTTGTCCTTGTTCCATCATTTGGTGCCTAATGAACACTATCCTTGCATTTCCGGCTAAATCCAATTCTCCGGTGCCATCACCTGTGTATAGCTCACTAAACCAACAGCAAACACTTAATGCGCTATAAAATCAGTGGTAACTTGATTTGGACCATCTGTTTCTCGCCTTATTAATGTTATGGGTAGTAGAACCGAGTATTGGGAAATACACTACCGGTCAAAGGTTTTTGAACACCTACTCATTCAAAGGTTTTTCTTTTATTTTTACTATTTTCTATATTGTAGAAAAAGTGAAGACATCACAACTATGAAATAACACATATGGAATCATGTAAGTACCCAAAAATGTGTTTAACAAATCAAAATATATTTTATATTTGAGAATCTTCAAATAGCCACCTGTTGCCTTGCTGACAGCTTTGCACATTCTTGGCATTCTCTCAACCAGCTTAATGAGTCACCTGGAATGCATTTCAATTAACCGGGGTGCCTTGTTAATAGTTAATTTGTGGAATTCATTTCCGTATTGCATTTGAGCCCACCAATTGTGTTGTGACAAGGTAGGGGGGTATACAGAAGATGGCCCTATTTGGTAAAAGACAAAGTCCATATCAGCTCAAATAAGCAAAGAGAAATTACAGTCCATCATTACTTTAAGACATGAAGATCAGTCAATACGGATTTTTTTTTAAATGCAGTCGCAAATGCCATCAAGCGCTATGATGAAACTGGCTCTCATGAGGACCGCCACAGGAAAGGAAGACCCAGAATTGCCACTGCTACGTAGGATAAGTTCATCAGCATCAGAAATTGCAGCCCAAATAAATGCTTCAGAGTTCAAGTAACAGACATCTCCATGTCAACTGTTCAGAGGCGACTGTGAATCAGGCCTTTCACGGTCAAATTGCTGCAAAGAAACCACTAATGAAGGACACCAAAAAGACGTTGGGCTTGGACCAAGAAACACGATTAGACCGAAATTTGGTCTGGAGTCCAAATTGGAGATTTTTGGTTCCAACTGCTTTGTCTTTGTGAGACACGGTGTGGGTGAACGGATGATCTCCACATGTGTGTTACCCACTGTAAAGCATGGAGGAGGTGGTGTTATGGTGGGGGGTGCTTTGCTGGTGACACTGTCTGTCACTTATTTAGAATTCGAGGTACTTAATCTACATGGCTACCACAACATTCTGCAGAGATACGCCATTCCATCTGGTTTGGGATTAGTCCCACTATTATTTGTTTTTCGACAGAACAATGACCCAACACAACTCCCGGCTGTGTAAGGGCAAATTTACCAAGAAGGAGAGTGATGGAGTGCTGCATCAGATGACCTGGCCTCCGTAATCCCCCGACCTCAAACAAATTGAGATGGGATGAGTCGAACCGCAGAGTGATCATGAGCACAGATTATTTTATTTTTTAAATATTTGTATTTATTTAACCAGTGAAGTCTCATTGAAATGGACATGTTCTAACCAAAGGAATGCTATTTTACTAAAGCCCTAAGGCTCACCTTGTGTTCCCCTTGTCTTTTAATGAAAATTCCAAGCTCAAAAGCATTGGAAAACCGTTCAGATCAGGGTTAGTGACAATTAATTGAGTTTTCCAAAACTAGTAATGTGACACAATTTTAAAGATAATCTGTCCGTGGCAGTCGGGGACAAGATGCTTTGATGCCTTGGCTTTTCACACTTTCAGATGTATTAGTAGGAACTGAAGCTCAATGAGCTGTCAACAAGCTGCTAGGGCTGTGGTGGGCTGGCAGCAGCACACTTCCTCCTCAGGGGCTGGATGCCAGCATACTGTAGCTGCAGCTACAATCATTACCATGGAAGTTTAGGTTTTTTAAAAACAGGAACGATACAGCGGGGGCTCCTCCGCCGATAAGGCTACAATGTAACAAAATGTGGAAAACGTTTGAGAGGTCTGAATACTTTCTTGATCCACTGTATATTTAAGGAAAGCGACTCAATATACAATCCCAAAATCAGCTGAAACTGTCAATGGTAAAACAAAGCTTAAATACAGTTTAAGTGAACCCTGAATACAGAAAATGAATGGCGAAATCACTTCCGGACACTGTAGACAACTCTTCCTCACCACTCTTGGGATTGAGCCCTGGTTTCGGCTTTATGTAGACTGAAACTGAGCCTTGCTGCTTTGTGGGTTTTGAACAGCGGTTCAGTCATGTTGTTATAATGTAGGTTTAGTTAACAGGTGTCTTCTGTCTGCTCATTGTGGCACCCTATTCCCAGGGCCTGGTCAAAAGTAATGCACTATATAATGAATAGGATGCCATTTTGGATGTACTGAACTGTCTGCTCTGGGTTTAACTGTCTCCTGCAGTGAGATGATTCACACAGTGTGGGCAGAGAGGAAAAGTGTCAGCTCTGTTTTCCTCATCCTGTTCCTGCTGCTCCTGTATAATAATTCCCACTGAGCCATAGACAGATCCGACCACAGACATCACACTGAACCCCCCCCCATACCAGTACAAACCATTCCCCACCCCAGTACCTGGACAGTAGTCAGTCAGTGTGCTAGTCATTCACCACATACTGTCATGTGAATGAAGTTTTGTGAAGAGTGTGCAGGTTGCTATGGTACAAAGTGTATGTGTGGTACACACACACATAGTGAGCCACTACAAAACAGTGACTGCTTGACGGAACATTTAGCCTTCCTGTAAATATCATATTCACTGTGTACAAAACATTAAAGGACACCTGCTCTTTCTGTGACAAACTGACCAAGTGACAGCTATGATCCCTTATTGATGTCACCTGTTAAATCCACTTTAAATCAGTGTAGAAGGGGAGGAGACAAGTTAAAGAAGGGTAGTAGGTGCCATGCACACCGGTTTGTGTCAAGAACTACAATGCTGCAGGATTGCTCACGCTCAACGGTTTCCTGTGTGTGTCAAGAATGGTCCACCACCCAAAGGACATTCAGCCAACTTGACAACTGTGTCCCACAAAAAATTGAGGGGAAAGGGGCGAAGTCACTTCCGGACACGGTAGACGATTCTTCCTCTACAGTGTTCCTGTCTCAGTTTTGTGTGTAGAGCATGGTTGCCAGGGCTCGTACCTGTGAGCTGTGCTGTAGCTTGATCAGACTGAGGGAATCCTCTGCCTTCCCCTTTGTTGATAAGGAGCTGCCATAGCAATGAGCATTGTGTGTCGGTTTTCTACTGTTTTCACTGCCCTTATGCCCCCGCCAGCCTCTGCCGTTGTTTCCACTACGTCAGTGGAGACTAGGTGTCAGACATAAAAGGACTGTTGAGGGGAATGGTGGAGCTTAAACACTAAACTGTCTGTAAAGAGGTAGCCTGGTACGAGGTCTGTTTGTGCTGTATAGCCAACTCCTATGGTCATTGTCATGACAAGACAGCACAGACTGGCCGACAGATATAAAAGGGCTGTTGATGGTGGTGAGAGGAACCGTGGAGCTTGAGGAAACCCTGATAGAGGCAGCTTGCAGTCAAAACGTTGCTGTCCAAATAAATTAATGTATTGCGTTAGTGCGGCTTGTCGGCTACTTTATTTTTATTCATGTTTTATTATGCTGGCTGATTTTATATTTGTTTTGGTCACTTTTGAATGCTGGCGGTGCTTTCACTCTAGTGGTAGCATGAGACTGAGTCTACAACCCACACAAGTGGCTCAGGTAGTGCCGCTCATCCAGGATGGCACATCAATGCGAGCTGTGGCAAGAAGGTTTGCTGTGTCTGTCAGCGTAGTGTCCAGAGCATGGAGGCGCTACCAGGAGACAGGCCAGTACATCAGGAGACGTGGAGGAGGCCGTAGGAGGGCAACAACCCAGCAGCAGGACCGCTACCTCCGCCTTTGTGCAAGGAGGAGCAGGAGGAGCACTGCCAGAGCCCTGCAAACTGACCTTCAGTGGGCCACAAATGTGCATTTGTCTCAAATGGTCAGAAACGGACTCCATGAGGGTGGTAGTAGGGCCCGACGTCCACAGGTGGGGGTTGTGCTTACAGCCCAACACCGTGCAGGACGTTTGGCATTTGCCAGAGAACACCAAGATTGGCAAATTCGCCAGTGGTGCCCTGTGCTCTTCACAGATGAAAGCAGGTTCACACTGAGCACATGTGACAGACGTGACAGAGTCCGGAGACGCCGTGGAGAACGTTCTGCTGCCTGCAACATCCTCCAGCATGACCGGTTTGGCAGTGGGTCAGGCATGGGTTGGCATTTCTTTAGGGGGCCGTACAGCCCTCCATGTGCTCGCCAGAGGTAGCCTGACTGCCATTAGGTACCGAGATGAGATCTTCAGACCCCTTGTGAGACCATATGCTGGTGTGGTTGGCCCTGGGTTCCTCCTAACGCAAGACAATGCTAGACCTCATGTGGCTGGAGTGTGTCAGCAGTTCCTGCAAGAGGAAGGCATTGATGCTATGGACTGGCCCGCCCGTTCCCCAGACCTGAATCCAATTGAGCACATCTGGGACATTATGTCTCGCTCCATCCATCAACGCCACGTTGCACCACAGACTGTCCAGGAGTTGACGGATGCTGTAGTCCAGGTGAACTCCTTACGGGAGATCCAGCAGCACACTCAATGTTAGTGATGGCTGTTTAACTCCTTGACGCAACCCATCCCTTTAGTGTGATCATTTGTCAGCCACAGTCAGATAATATTACAAAAAATATTAATATTCATGAAATCACAAGTGCAATATTGCAAAACGCATCTTAGCCTTTTGTTAATCCACCTGTCATCTCAGATTATGAAATTATGCTTTACAGCGAAAGCAATCCAAGCGTTTAAGTTTATCGATAACATAACATTATGTACACTAAGCATTAAGTAGCTAGGTCACGAAAATCAGAAAAGCAATCGAATTAATCATTTACCTTTGATCTTCAGATGTTTTCACTCACGAGACTCCCAGTTACACAACAATGTTCATTTTGTTCCATAAAGATTATTTTTATACCCAAAATACCTCAGTTTGTCGCGTTATGTTCAGAAACCACAGGAAAGAGCGGTCACGACAACGCAGACGTATATTCCAAATATCCATAATGTCCACAAACATGTCAAATGTTTTTTTTATAATCAATCCTCAGGTTGTTTTTAAAATATATAGTCGATAATATATCAAACGGGTGTGTAGGTTTTTCAAAAACACTAGGAGAAACAATGGCCGCTTTACTCTGTAATAATAATAATAATAATAATAATAAATGCCATTTAGCAGACGCTTTTATCCAAAGCGACTTACAGTGACATGTGTGCATACATTCTACGTATGGGTGGTCCCGGGGATCGAACCCACTACCCTGGCGTTACAAGCGCCATGCTCTACCAACTGAGCTACAGAAGGACCAGCGCAAAACTCACTCAGAGCCCCCACCTATCCACTTACGCAATGTGATCTTTCACGCTCAATTTTAAAAATAAGAGCCTGAAACTGTCTAAAGACTGACAACTTTAGGTAAGCCATAGAAAAAGGAATCTGGTTGATATCCCTTTCATAGCGACGTCGCTTTTTGATCCTTCGATGTCGCCTCTTCCTATCATTGTGAAGCAGAATTCACCAAGCTTTGGATTGTTCACCCATAATAGGGAACGTGAGCTGGGATTAGACCGTCGCGAGACAGGTTAGTTTTACCCTACTGATGATGTGTTGCAATAATCCTTTAAAAATGGAGGATAGGCATGCATAGGAACAGAGGTTTCAAAATAAGAGGCACTTCCTGATTGGATTTTCTGTGATACTCACAGACAATATTTTGACAGTTTTGGAAACTTTAGTGTTTTCTATCCTAATCTGACAATTATATGCATATTCTAGTTTCTGGGGCTGAGAAATAGGCATGTTTTTTAGCCAAAAATGAAAATACTGCCCCTACACGCAGAAGGGTTAACAGTCTGATGGCCTTGAGATAGAAGCTGTTTTTCATTCTCTCGGTCCCAGTTTTGATGCACCTGTACTGACCTCGCCTTCTGGATTATAGCGGGGTGAACAGGCAGTGACTTGATGATCTGAGCAGGAATCAGAGTTATGGTCAGATTTTCCAAATCTCTCTAGGAAGATCGTGTGGTCTACAGCTTATCATGAGATACTCTACCTTCGGCGAGCAAAACCTTGAGACTTCCTTAGATATCGTGCATCAGCTGTTGTTCACAAATGCATAGGCCGCCGCCCCGTGTCTTACCAGAGGCTGCTGTCCCTCTCGCACTCTTTCGTCTCTCTCCCTGTAATAAACCCCAGCTGGGCAATTTGGCTTATGAATGAAAAGTGTTTTTGCTTTCACTTACAGATATTTGTGTGTGTCTAACTGTATTGATACACTTTCAATTGGACAAATTAAGCCCCTCTGTATCACTCACAATGCTTTGCTTTATATGTTCTTCAATAGCAAATGGATCGTCTTCATGTGCCAAGCCAAGAGTTAGTTTTTTTTCTCGCAATTTCCTGTCGGGAAATCATTACTTTAAAAGGAAGAGAACATTCATTTCCCTCTCTTGTTGTTCATTTTCTTTGTCTGTCTGAAACGATTTGTTCTTATAGACAAATGGCAGCAGGGAGTCCCAGATTGCTTGTCTGGAGGGTGACAATGTTGTCTCTGTCACAACATTGGTTTGGAGGGTCACACTTGTCTCTGTCATCCCAAAGCGTTGGTCTGGAGGGTGAATCTGATCCCCCTTCATTACTCTGTTCTGATAATAGCCTGGTTCCATTTGGGCCTCAGTTGGACCTCTAGCTCTATTCATTAGCCCTGATCAATAGGATCCCTACAGCATGTCCTGTTCCTCTCATCAATGGTCCTTATGAATAGACGACTGACAAGGAGGCAGGCAGACAAACAGCCAGCCGGTCGTCCAAAGTCCTTATTCTCTGCATCGAGGGGTCCTCATAATGGACAGATATCCAGACAGGTAGGCAGAAGTGCCGAGCCTACATGTACCCCTACCTACATGTACAAATACTTTACCCCTACCTATGTACCTCAACTAACCTGTACCCCTGCACATTAACTTGGTACACTTTTATATAGCCTCGTTATTGTTATTCTGTGTTGCTTTTATTAAATTTTTTTGCTTTAGTGTATTTAGTAAATATTTTCTTAGCTCTATTTCTTGAACTGCAATGTTGGTTAAGGGCTTGTACTGTATGTAATTTCACATTAAGGTCTGCACCTGTTGTATTCTGCATGTGACAAATAACATTTTGATTTAATTGAGCTTGCCTGTTGCAAAGGAATCAATATAATAGTCACAAGTCCAAACCCCACCCATCTGGCACTCCAGGCAGGGTAAAGCAAATGCTCAACCTATTTGAATGATTTCAAAGACCATTTGTCATCGATACAGTGAGTACTACCTGTATCTGCAGTATAGAGATACTGTATTGTATGGCCTCTACTGTAGGTTACCCTATGGTTGCTTGTCCTCATCTGTCCTATCTTACATAATGCTGGTGTTGCATAAGATACTTTACTCTCCCCCTAGTGTTATTGGTACAGTATGGTTGTATTTTTGTCTGTGATATCTAAAGGCAGGGTAATGACATTACAAGGTTCTGAACACTCACTCTTAGTTTCTCGCTATCCCTCTTTCCTCTCTCTGCCCTCATCTCTCTTCCGCTTCATCTGTGCACCACCTTCAATCTCTCTCTCTCTCTCTCTCCTAAATTTCTCACTCTTGCCCCTCTTTCTTGATATTTTTCATGATTGTTCTGAATCGAAGGACCATGCAAGCTCTGTATTATCCCCTTAAGTGCTAAAATGTGTGCTAAAACTCTCCCACTCTACCCAGGTTAGTGTACCATGGCTTCTAAGCCCCATCCTCCTTTGATGAAGAAACACAGTCAGTCAGACCTGGTGAGCCGGCTGAAGACCAGGAAGATACTTGGGGTTGGAGGAGAGGATGACGATGGAGAGGTGCATAGGTCAAAGGTCAGTATAATTGTACAGTATAATAATACAGTAAGTGTGAACAAGCTCCTTCTCCATCACGGGTGGATCAATCGTTGACATTGTGCAAGCATTGACTAGAGGGAGATTCTACCATGATTTAATTCCTAAAAAGTAGTGTGGATAAAAAAATATAAAAAATGAATTGAATTATCTGCTATGACTAGAAGGTCCGATTATTTAGGGAACAAGACTGTATACTGCTCAGGATGTCTGTAAACAGTAGCTATACAAAGTGATTGAGAAGGCTGCATCAAGATCCTGACTAGAAGCTTGTTTCTTTTACTATTGTAATTTGCTGTCGTAAATGTTAGCAGCACCTCTAGTCACTATTCTAAACAGGAGGAGAGGCCTCGTTTACCACACTAAATGAATCACGCTTGAGCAATGTTTCAGTCAGGCCACTCACATCAAGGTTATGAACCGTGACTCACGGTTTGTTTGTTCACTTGTTGAGGCATCTGTTCTTGCAGCGACAGTCATTTGTCCTTGTGTTTGTTGTTTTAAAGTTGCAATCTACCTCAACCAACCAAGTTTAGTGGTATTAAATTGGACAGATGAGGCAAATAACAGTACTTTAGCTGTTAGTTTGAATCAGTATTTGGGTAAAACGCACCAAACAAGCTGTCGACCTAACCTTCAATGGATACAGCGAGCCACAACTGCAGATATCATACACAAGCGATGTCCTGCTCAATCTCTGACTCTTTGCTGCAAGTCTACACTGCAATGGAATATCACCATCAATACAATGAACATGTTCCCAAGGAAAGGCTTCTAAACCAAGGAAACGTGGCAATAGGAGAGGAATTCAGAATTCGGATTAAAAAAAACAGCCCTTCAGAACACCTAATCTATTATACATGGTGATGTACAAAGTATAAGGAATAAGACTGAACTATGTGCTTGTTCCCAATACCTCGGAGTACCAACAATCCTGCTTGATCTGTCTTAGACCTGGCATATGGAACAATAAATCAAGTCCGACTACTGTTTACATAGCCCCCTCCGCTGACACCAAAATAGCTGCCGACTTAATTCATGACCTTGTATCCAAGGCTGAGACAGTCACCTGAAGTAGTAAAGCTGATCATGGGAGAAATTAACATGTGCAATCTGAAAATTTTATAGAGAAGGATAAAAAGGTGGAGATTTTCAGGACTGTTTTGAGTCCACTGACTGGGCGACCCTGACGGACAAGCACGGAGGACCTGGTAGAGGCAGCGGATATAGTCTGAGTCACTGTTTCTGTGAGGATCTCATTATTCCCAAAAAGAAAGTCAACATCTTCCCCAATATTAAACCATGGGAAACTCGTGAATTAAGAGCTTCTCAAACTGAAAAATATTGTGTTTTTAAATCACGTGGCAGTAAAGAGGGAAGGAAAAATATTCAGAGGTGACTTTAAAGCAAAATCACGAAGTGCAAGGCAGCATACAAAGACTCATTAGAAAACCTCTAAGGACAGTAGTAAAGCCTGGCAAGGGCTACAAACCATCACAGGCTACAAACCAGAGACATTGTATGACTGTCTAATGACCTTGCTTTTGCAAGTGATTTGAACAGTTTCTATTGTAGGTTTGAAGTGTGATTTTTACATTGCAGCAGAAAGTGGCCTTGGACAGTATATAGACAGCATACCAGCTGTTGATATACAGATCTCTGTGAATGACTTCAAGCAAAACATTCAACATGTCAACCCACGAAAATCATATGGTCCAGATGGCGTCAGCAGCAAGGCACTTCAGGCATGCTCAGACCAGCTCACATTACTGTTCCAGAAGCTGTTCCAGCTGTCACTGAACAGTGGGATGATTCCAGACTTATGGAAGAAGTTGCTAATTGTCACAATCCCTAAAAACAGGCCAAAAGAAATGATTTATGCCCTGTAGCCATGACATCTATACCTAATGCAGTGTTTTGAAAAAAAATATTCAAAATCAACTTCTCTGGTCTCTCATCCCAATTAGACTCAAACCAATTTTCCTGCTGTGCCTCCAAGGAGGTGGGTGATGCGTTACTTGTGCATAAACTGGTCAACTTGGGTGTTAACCTCTTGAATCTATGGGGGCGCTATTTCATTATTGATTAAAAAAATTAAGCACAATATTTTGTCACGAAAAGATGCTCGACTATGCATATAGAGTGCCTTGCGAAAGTATTCGGCCCCCTTGAACTTTGCGACCTTTTGCCATATTTCAGGCTTCAAACAAAGATATAAAACTGTATTTTTTTGTGAAGAATCAACAACAAGTGGGACACAATCATGAAGTGGAACGACATTTATTGGATATTTCAAACTTTTTTAACAAATCAAAAACTGAAAAATTGGGCGTGCAAAAGTATTGGACTGAACATCAAAGGGGAGATGGTAAATGAAAAAGCAGAGGTTGCAACTCTTCTTTTTTTTTTCTTTTTACTTCTGTTACCAGCAAGATGGTCAGCAAGCTGCCCATCAGTTCTGGATTGTATGAAAGCAAACAAGTCAAGCAGTATTATGTAGAGTTAGGAGTTCCGCCAAACTCTTTTTCTTTTGCAAAGGTAGCAACAGCCAAAATAGTCAGTATGCTGGCAGAGCTTAAATGCTCCAAAGCCACAGGCCTGGATAATATTCCTGCAAGGTTTCTTATAGATTCTGCTGAGCAAATTGGCCCTTGTATTATGCTTATTGTTAATCTCTCTTGAACAAGGCACCTTTCCCAGGGACATGGAACAAGCTAAAGTTAGATCTCTGTATAAGGGGATAAAGTCTGACCCTGGGAGTTATAGGCCTGTATCTATCATCTGTGTAACCTCAAAGATCCTGGAGAGAATTGTACATGAGCAAATGTATGAATATGTTAACAGGGTCTCATGTATGTTTTTCTAAAACCTGACTGAAAATCATACTCCACTGATTCATTCCTACTTTTACTTGACTGACTTCATCAGGAAAAAGAGGGAGGGAAATCTGTGTGAAATGGTACTGCTTGACCTCCCGAAGGCCTTTTGATACAGTTAACCACTATCTCCTAATTTCCAAACTGGAGGCACTGGGGATAAGCAGTATCCCTCTAGGCTGGGTAAAGTCCTATTTATCAGGAAGGGAGCAAGTAGTAGAGGTTAATGGTTCACTGTCTCAGTCAAAACCAATGAGTTGTGGCGTTCTGCAGGGGAGACAAAGTTTACCTACGGGTAGTGTATGCCCATGGGCGACTTGTCTTGGTTCCCCCTTATGCCACCATCAAACACCATAACAAAAACAATACTCACAGGTGAGGACAAAGCGATATGGAGGTGCTCAAACAAAAGCGTGCTCAATACATAGAGGGAGACATGGTTGGAGCAAGTGAACCAGAGAGCTCTACAAACATATGGCATTTACAGAGAGATTGAGTTCCAGAGCAAACAACTGACAGGGTTTTTAAACCAAGGGAAATTAACTGTGATTGGGTAGGAAACAGGAGGTGTGTCTTCTGACAGATTGGTTACTGATTGGGGACTGACTGGGGACTGATTGGGGAGTGATTATTTCCACCTGTGAGGGGAGAAGGAGAGAAAAGAATAACACACACACAGGATATACACACAGGATACCTGTATCCGTAACATCCATATTATGGCAAGAACAGCTCAAATAAGCAAAGAGAAACGACAATCCATAATTACTTTAAGACATGAAGGTCAGTCAATATGGAATATTTCAAGAACTTAAGTGTATTCAAGTGCAGTCGCAAAAAGCATCAAGCACTGTGATGATACTGGGTCTCATGATGACCACCACAGAAAAGGAAGACCCAGAGTTACCTCTGCTGCAGAGGATACGTTCATTAGCGTTACGAGCCCAAATAAATGCTTCACAGAGTTCAAGTAGCAGACACATCTCAACATCAAATGCTCAGAGGAGACTGTGTGAATTAGTCCTTCATGATCAAATTGCTGCCAAGAAACCATTACTAAAGCACACCAATAAGAACAAGAGCCTTGCTTGGGCCAAGAAACACGAGCAGTGGACATTAGACCGATGGAAATCTGCCCTTTTTTAAGAGCGTCTGCTAAATGACTTAAATGTAATGTAAATGTATTCTGCGCTCTGGAGAGATGTAAAAATCTCCGCGCTCTGGTACACTCAGATGAGAGTGCTCTGAAATTGGTGTAGATAGCCAGAGTGAATTTAGATAAGCTCAGAATGACGTAAATAATCAAGTCAATAAACATTGGGTAGTTAGCCTGTAGTTAATATACTGTCAAGTTTGATTTTTAACTACATTTACATTTACATTTAAGTCATTTAGCAGACGCTCTTATCCAGAGCGACTTACAAATTGGTGCATTCACCTTATGACATCCAGTGGAACAGCCACTTTACAATAGTGCATCTAAATCTTTTAAAGGGGGGGTGAGAAGGATTACTTTATCCTATCCTAGGTATTCCTTAAAGAGGTGGGGTTTCAGGTGTCTCCGGAAGGTGGTGATTGACTCCGCTGTCCTGGCGTCGTGAGGGAGTGTGTTCCACCATTGGGGAGCCAGAGCAGCGAACAGTTTTGACTGGGCTGAGCGGGAACTGTACTTCCTCAGTGGTAGGGAGGCGAGCAGGCCAGAGGTGGATGAACGCAGTGCCCTTTTTGGGTGTAGGGCCTGATCAGAGCCTGGAGGTACTGAGGTGCCGTTCCCCTCACAGCTCCGTAGGCAAGCACCATGGTCTTGTAGCGGATGCGAGCTTCAACTGGAAGCCAGTGGAGAGAGCGGAGGAGCGGGGTGACGTGAGAGAACTTGGGAAGGTTGAACACCAGACGGGCTGCGGCGTTCTGGATGAGTTGTAGGGGTTTAATGGCACAGGCAGGGAGCCCAGCCAACAGCGAGTTGCAGTAATCCAGACGGGAGATGACAAGTGCCTGGATTAGGACCTGCGCCGCTTCCTGTGTGAGGCAGGGTCGTACTCTGCGGATGTTGTAGAGCATGAACCTACAGGAATGGGCCACCGCCTTGATGTTAGTTGAGAACGACAGGGTGTTGTCCAGGATCACGCCAAGGTTCTTAGCGCTCTGGGAGGAGGACACAATGGAGTTGTCAACCGTGATGGCGAGATCATGGAACGGGCAGTCCTTCCCCGGGAGGAAGAGCAGCTCCGTCTTGCCGAGGTTCAGCTTGAGGTGGTGATCCGTCATCCACACTGATATGTCTGCCAGACATGCAGAGATGCGATTCGCCACCTGGTCATCAGAAGGGGGAAAGGAGAAGATTAATTGTGTGTCGTCTGCATAGCAATGATAGGAGAGACCATGTGAGGTTATGACAGAGCCAAGTGACTTGGTGTATAGCGAGAATAGGAGAGGGCCTAGAACAGAGCCCTGGGGGACACCAGTGGTGAGAGCGCGTGGTGAGGAGACAGATTCTCGCCACGCCACCTGGTAGGAGCGATCTGTCAGGTAGGACGCAATCCAAGCGTGGGCCGCGCCGGAGATGCCCAACTCGGAGAGGGTGGAGAGGAGGATCTGGTGGTTCACAGTATCGAAGGCAGCCGATAGGTCTAGAAGGATGAGAGCAGAGGAGAGAGAGTTAGCTTTAGCAGTGCGGAGCGCCTCCGTGATACAGAGAAGAGCAGTCTCAGTTGAATGACTAGTCTTGAAACCTGACTGATTTGGATCAAGAAGGTAATTCTGAGAGAGATAGCGGGAGAGCTGGCCAAGGACGGCACGTTCAAGAGTTTTGGAGAGAAAAGAAAGAAGGGATGTAGTTGTTGACATCGGAGGGATCGAGTGTAGGTTTTTTCAGAAGGGATGCAACTCTCGCTCTCTTGAAGACGGAAGGGACGTAGCCAGCGGTCAGGGATGAGTTGATGAGCGAGGTGAGGTAAGGGAGAAGGTCTCCGGAAATGGTCTGGAGAAGAGAGGAGGGGATAGGGTCAAGCGGGCAGGTTGTTGGGCGGCCGGCCGTCACAAGACGCGAGATTTCATCTGGAGAGAGAGGGGAGAAAGGTCAGAGCACAGGGTAGGGCAGTGTGAGCAGAACCAGCGGTGTCGTTTGACTTAGCAAACGAGGATCGGATGTCGTCGACCTTCTTTTCAAAATGGTTGACGAAGTCATCTGCAGAGAGGGAGGAGGATTCAGGAGGGAGGAGAAGGTGGCAAAGAGCTTCCTAGGGTTAGAGGCAGATGCTTGGAATTTAGAGTGGTAGAAAGTGGCTTTAGCAGCAGAGACAGAGGAGGAAAATGTAGAGAGGAGGGAGTACTCACGTTAGGTAGCTAGCTAACATACCGGTACACACTGCTGTAATGATATGTTATGTGGTTTGTAAGGACAGCGTAGCTAACACCACCGAAGAAGGACTGTGATGATGGCATCTTAGGTAAGCAGCACTGGGCGTTCTTCTGTCCAACTTTTACATGGCTAGTAGTTAGCTCTTCCGATTCAGTGTTGGTTCATAACATTCTACTATGTACATACGTACATACAAACATACATACATACCGTAGAAT
The DNA here is from genome assembly GCF_023373465.1 of Oncorhynchus keta. Classification (NCBI taxonomy): domain Eukaryota; kingdom Metazoa; phylum Chordata; class Actinopteri; order Salmoniformes; family Salmonidae; genus Oncorhynchus; species Oncorhynchus keta. Next base: position 638,084 of record NC_068442.1, read on the forward strand.
GATAAATCATGCAATTATTATTCTCCAGCTAACCAAAAGCATTTATCTATGAATGCCTGTTCTCGTCATTTTCAGCAGTATTAATCTAACTTTCTTTCATGGCAACTCATAAGCAGGCCATGTCATATTTGTTTCATTGTCGATTATATAATTATATTTCATGACAGTAACGGTAAGCTTTTTTTTTACTGAGGGATGAAAGAACACCATCTGTCACGAAGAGTTAGGGAGTCTTTACAGAGTGTAGATGGTGCAGGTATCATTGCATATTTCCCATCACCTAATGAACAACCACAATACCAGTCTGGTGTTAACATTTCTGTGCTGTATTGACGTATCCTGAAAATGACATCTGCTGCTTTAGATTGAACGGTCATATCTCAGTTATTGTTTTCATATCTACAAAAAATAAGCTATTTTCTTTACTTTCAGAGAGCGAGCTGACCAAGGGGTCAAAAATGTAGATATTCCCAGATGTTCACTGCCCGAGGAAAAGGCAGTGGAAGCTTCATTGCTGGCAAAAGTGTCCATAACCAGAGGTAATTAAACTGTTCTGTGTTCTTTTTCTCCATCTCTGTCTGTCTTGTGAGACAGGTTCCATGTACAACATGCCTTAATTAAGGACATTCATAGACTTGTCCTGAAGCCACTCCTATGTCGTCTTGTCTTGTGCTTAGGGTCGTTGACCTGTTGGAAGGTGAACCTTCGCCCCAGTCTGAGGTCCTGAGCACTCTGAAGCAGGTTTTCATTAATAATCTCGTTTTTACTTTGCTCCATTCATCTTTGCCTCAATTCCTACTATTCTCCCAGTCCCTGCCACTGAAAAACACCCCCACAGCATGGTGGTTCCACCACCATGCTTCACCATAGGGATGGTGCCAGGTTTCCTCCAGACGGGATGCTTGTCATTCAGACCAAAGAGTTCAAACTTGGTTTCATCAGACCAAAGAATCATGTTTCTCATGGTCTGAGAGTCTTTAGATGCCTTTTGGCAAACTCCAAGCGGTCTGAGGTGTGCCTTCCGTCTGACCACTCTACCACAAAGGCCTGATTTGGTAGAGTGCTGCAGAGATGGTTGACCCATCTTCACGGAGAAACTCTGGAGCTCTGTCAGAGTGACCATTTGATTCTTGGTCACCTCCCTGATTAAGGCCCTTTTCCCCCATTTGCACAGTTTGGCCAGGCAGCCAGCTCTTGGAAGACTCTTGATGGTTCCAAACTTCTTCCATTTAAGAATGATGGAGGCCAATGTGTTCTTGGGGATCTTCAAGGCTGCAAAAATGTTTTTTGTGTCTGTGTCTTGAGACAATCCTGTCTCTGAGCTCTACAGACTTCCTTCGACCTCATGGCTTGGTTTTTACTCGGACTTGCACTGTCAACTGTGAGACCTTATATAGACAGGTGTGTGCCTTTCTAAATCATGTCCAATCACTTCAATTTACCACAGGTGAACCCCAAACAAGTTGTAGAAACATCAAGGATGATCAATGGATTCACCTGAGCTCATTATTGGGTATTGTGTGTAGATTGCTGAGGAACATTTTGTATTTAATCCATTTTAGAATAAGGCTGTAGCGTAGTAAAATTTGGAAAAAGTCAAGGGGTCTGAATACTTTCCAAAGGTACTGTATGTATACTGTAGCTAAGAAAGTAATAGTAAGTGTATGTTGTGTAGTAAGCTGTTAGTAGCCTATGTACCTCACCCTAATAATTTGGTAATTTTCTCCCTTATACCTTAGCCTACTGTTCTGAGTAGTTTGAACGGCCCAGTACGTCACTGGGGCCAAGCTTCCTGCCATCCAGGACCTCTATACCAGGCTGTGTCAGAGGAAGGCCCTAAAAATTGTCAGACTTTAGCCACCCTAGTCAAAGACTGTTCTCTCTGCTACTGCATGGCAAGCGTTACCGGAGCATCAAGTCTAGGTCCAAGAGGCTTCTGAACAGCTTCTCGCCCCAAGCCACAAGACTCCTGAACATCTCGTCAAGTGGCTACCCTGACTATTTGCATTGCCCCTCCTCCTTTTTACATCGCTACTACTCTCTGTTGTCATCTATGCATAGTCATGTCAATAACTCTACCTACATGTACATATTACCTCAACTAACCGGCGCCCCCGCATATTGACTCTGTACCAGTACCCCCCTGTATATAGTCTCGCTATTGTTGTTTTACTACTGCTCTTTAATTACTTGTTACTTTTATTTCTTATTCTTGTCTGTATTTTTTGAAACGGCATTGTTGGTTGGCGGCTCTTAAATAAGCATTTCACTTCTAAGGTCTACACCTGTTATATTTGGCACATGTGACTAATAAAATTGGATTTGATTTGACTTGGTGGTGCACATGTCGCCTATAGCCTCTTTTTAGAGAAATGTCATCATTATTGTAACAGCTTTCATTGTCTGCTTATGTCCCCTTTATTTATCCTACGGTTTTGACTTGGTGTACAGGGAGAATACTGTAAGAACAGCCCATGTTCTGAATTTTGCCGCTGTACATTTAAAAAATGCGGAATAAATTGTTATTGACTACGTCTGTCTTAACCCGCTCATGAATGTCTTAATCGAAATTACGGATTGCCTCTTATCCGCTTATCATTCCCTTATGCCGTAGTTTGTACATCTCAATTGTCAATAGAAACCATTTGTTTAACCCCTCTAGGGTATGTGGGATGCCAGCGTCCCACCTGGCCAACATCCAGTGAGATTGCAGAGCGCCAAATTCAAATACAATACTCATTATAAAAATTCAGAAAAGATACAACTATTTTACATTGGTTTAAAGATTAACTTCTTGTGAATCCAACCACGGTGTCAGATTTCAAAAATGCTTTACTGCGAAAGCATACCTTACAATTATTTGACAACAATGTTTGCACTCAGAAGACATTAATTTATTCAATAAATGTTCCTTTTGTTCGATAGTCTATTTTTGTATCCGAAAACCTCAATTTTGTTTGTTTTCTTCAGTAATCCACAGGCTCAAACAGTCACTACAGGCAGACAAAAAAATCTAAATTGTATCCATAAAGTTCATAGAAACATGTCAAACTATGTTTATATTCAATCCTCAGGTTGTTTTTAGCCTAAATAATCAATAATATTTCAACTGGACAATAACGTTGTCAATATAAAAGGTAAACAAGAAAGGCACTCTCTCTGGTCGCGCGCATGAAAAAGCTCTGACACAGCAGGGTCCACTCATTCAGCCTGCTCTTACTCCCTAAATTTTCAGAATACAAGCCTGAAACAATTTCTAAAGACTGTTGACATCTAGTGGAAGGCATAGGAACTGCAAATGGAGTCCTACGTCTATGTCTACTGTAATGGCATTGATTAGAAAACTACAACAAAAAAATCCTACTTCCTGAATGTATTTTTCTCAGGTTTTCACCAGCCAAATCAGTTCTGTTATACTCACAGACATTATTTTAACAGTTTTGGAAACTTTAGTGTTTTCCATCAAAATATACCAAATCTACTCTATGCATATCCTATCTTCTGGGCCTGAGTAGAAGGCAGTTTAATTTGGGTATGCTTTTCAACCAAAATTCCAAATGCTGCCCCCTACCCTAGAGAAGTTAAGCAAGTCAGCCATGTTTTTAAAAAAGGCAGTAAATGAGGCTGAATGAACTGTTTCGCTGATAGCCAAGTGTAGTGGTGGTAAGGATTCACTCCATGGTGCTGAAAAGAAGGCCCTAACAGTTTGTGGGCACTGTTTGCTGTCATGCATAATAACATGTTAAACAATTTTGCCCCACCAAGATGTACATGCTAAAATCACCACTGACTGTAACTCATCACACTCAAGAACCTCCGCCAATACCACTGACCCAGAAAAGCCAAGGCACTTATGCATTTTTCGACAGAGTAGCTCTAGGTCTTCGGAAAGCAGTAGTGATGCAGTCTCTCACCCGTCCTTTAACTTCTGTCGTTGGCTGAGTCTTACTGTGCGTTTGACTATGCATGCTTCTGGTGACCAAGCAGCACACAGGGCACTGCTTCATTCCAGTCTATTCAATACAAGTCATTAAGCATGCTTCTGGTGACTAAGCACTGTGCGGTCACTGCCTCCTACTTCCAGTCTTTCCAATAGTCATACACAGCATGATAGTCTCTTACACTGTGTTGGGCAGGCTACTGCTACAGTATGTTTTGTTCTCTTTACCTCTGTGTCTTTGGCATCATTAAAGTGAAGACTTATTTTATCAAATCAATTCTATGTAGTTATTATTACATTATTAAACTAATCATGTACATGCAATTAACTAGGAAGTCAGGGCACCAAGAAAAATCTTCAGATTACAAAGTTGTAATTTTCCTAATATAACTCTTCAGATATTTTAATATCTGGTCAATTAGTCTTCTAATTAATTATTCTTTACCTCACGTTTGTCTTATTCCAAACATCGTAAATTGTTGGTTATCTGCACGAACCCAGCCTTTACTATGAATCATCCATACACCAATTGTCTTAATTTATTTACTATCTAACTAAGTAATCACAGAAACACACAAACAGTAGATATGTCATTTGTAAGTCGCTCTGGATAAGAGCGTCTGCTAATTGACTTAAATGTAAATGTAAATATGGTTACAAGGAAATGATAGGGGAGGTTCCCTAGTGGGCTAAGCCGGTATGATGCTAAATGCTAATTCTTCGCACATGAACGCTCACTCATTCGGGAATAATTGCAATCAATATATATGTTTACGCTCAGTGTGTCGTTGTGATCTCTGGAATCGTGTGTCCTTTTGTTGGAGAGTCAGTTCACCATTGCCTCTCAGCCTCCCTGAATATCAAAAGTATTCCGTGGTTAGAATGGATACTTCAGATTACCATTCAGAAATGTTCTCATAGAAACGATGTATCAACACTCGTCATACGTGTCTCTTAAGTGTCCACGGGCCATTCCCACCTTCTCACAAGTGGACATTTTGTATCAAATGATCATTTTGGGGGATTTAGGAGTTCGCCATGTGAAATCCTTTGTTCTCTCTATGTGTCTTTTTCTGCATGGCCAGGGGGAGAGCGTCTCCTCCAGGAATTTACAAACTGAGATAACAGAACCTGGGTGTAGGATAGAGAAAGGGGGAAGCCACTAGTTATACCCAAAAAGGGCCACATCATGACACCTCAAATGTCCCCATTTGAAAGATCGAAATGTACTTGGCTCTGTCATAACCTCACATGGTCTCTCCTATCATTGCTATGCAGACGACACACAATTAATCTTCTCCTTTCCCCCTTCTGATGACCAGGTGGCGAATCGCATCTCTGCATGTCTGGCAGACATATCAGTGTGGATGACAGATCACCACCTCAAGCTGAACCTCGGCAAGACGGAGCTCCTCTTCCTCCCGGGGAAGGACTGCCCGTTCCATGATCTCGCCATCACGGTTGACAACTCCATTGTGTCCTCTTCCCAGAGCGCTAAGAACCTTGGCGTGATCCTGGACAACACCCTGTCGTTCTCAACTAACATCAACATTTAAAAACATTTAAAAAAACATCAAGGCGGTGGCCCGTTCCTGTAGGTTCATGCTCTACAACATCCGCAGAGTACGACCCTGCCTCACACAGGAAGCGGCGCAGGTCCTAATCCAGGCACTTGTCATCTCCCGTCTGGATTACTGCAACTCGCTGTTGGCTGGGCTCCCTGCCTGTGCCATTAAACCCCTACAACTCATCCAGAACGCCGCAGCCCGTCTGGTGTTCAACCTTCCCAAGTTCTCTCACGTCACCCCGCTCCGCCGCTCTCTCCACTGGCTTCCAGTTGAAGCTCACATCCGCTACAAGACCATGGTGCTTGCCTACGGAGCTGTGAGGGGAACGGCACCTCAGTACCTCCAGGCTCTGATCAGGCCCTACACCCAAACAAGGGCACTGCGTTCATCCACCTCTGGCCTGCTCGCCTCCCTACCACTGAGGAAGTACAGTTCCCGCTCAGCCCAGTCAAAACTGTTCGCTGCTCTGGCCCCCCAATGGTGGAACAAATACCCTCACGACGCCAGGACAGCGGAGTCAATCACCACCTTCCGGAGACACCTGAAACCCCACCTCTTTAAGGAATACCTAGGATAGGATAAGTAATCCTTCTCACCCCCCCCCCCTAAAAGATTTAGATGCACTATTGTAAAGTGGCTGTTCCACTGGATGTCATAAGGTGTATGCACCAATTTGTAAGTCGCTCTGGATAAGAGCGTCTGCTAAATGACTTAAATGTAAATGTAAATGTATTTTCAGGACTATCAGCTACTATATAAGAATGTGAGTTATAAGAATGAAAAATGAGTTCCTGAAAGCAATTTTCTGCTTGTCTGCCAGCGTTACTGTTCCCTGAGGAAATAAAATGCTCGAAATTACGGAAATAAAATGCTATTGCAATTACAAGTAATTGCTTTATTGAATGGCAAACACATTAAATGGTGTTGTTTTTGTTTCAGTTGAATTGTCCTCTTGCCATATGTACCTCGGCAGTTGGTCCAACTCAGACAAAGAGACTCCTGGGATATTTTAATCAGGTTGCAAAAAGAGCGCAGAGTGGGAGTCGGAGGTTTGTGTGGAGGTGTGTTGTCTCAGGACACACACAAACACATACTTTGTCCCTGTAAACAATGTTTAAATATCCTGTTGTCGTTCTGTTCTCCTGCCCTTCCATGGTTGGAAAAAACATTGATGCTTTCCCTCGGTGAGGGACAGCAATCTTTCCTGTGCTGTGTGCTACGTGCCAAGCAGGGGCATAGGGTAGACTTGTGCTAACAAGAAGCATTGGGTGAGGGTGGTTGGGTGTGTGCCAACCAGGATTTTGTACCCAGGCCATTAGACATGTAGTCTACTATAGCACACTCCCCCAAATATATATATTTTTAAGTTATGTTTTATTGTCACATGCACTGGATGTGTGCAGTGAAATGTGTTGTTTTTAAAGGGGCAGTCTTAGTAGTACGGTGCCCCTGGAGAAAATTAGGGTTATTAAGTGCCTTGCTCAACTGTATGTTGACAGATTTTTTTACCTTGTCGGCTCGGGTATTCGAACCAGCAACTTTGTGGTTACTGCTAGTTTACCTGCCACCTTGTATGCAGGAAATAAGAAGTCATTTTGTGAGCCATTGGAGCCAATGCTAACTACCGTTAGCGCAATGGCTGGAAGTCTAAAAGAACATCCCATAGACTTTCAGTCATTGTGCTAACACTATTTAGCTATTGCTTAAAAACACTAGAAAGCAACTTCCTGCAAGCTGTACGCAGAGAAATAAACATTATATATATCCACGAGTTCATCTGACTGGGGAAGTAGATAAAGGGCCTCATTGACAAAATCTCAAACTCTTGTTATATATTTATCATGCCCGTTATCAAGTCATACTGTTAAAATAACAACACAGGCATGTGTCATGTATGCTTAGGCTCCTACCAAGTTAGGGATACTGTTTTGGAGCCTAGTTCCTGTCTTTAAAGTTGTACCTGCTCAGGTTAAGACCAGTGAATTCCAGATACCCCAAAGCTGCCACAGACCGAGCCAACCAGACAGAGGAAAAGCTTCAGTTTCGCTAGACAGTGAAATACTGTAGGCTGGGCTGGCACAACAGATGGAGCTTTGAGACTCCATGCTGTACACAAGCTCATTTTGTCTTTTCCGTCTTTCCACTTCAATTTAGACTCCTTATTTTCCACTTCCTCCCTCTATTACATTGTGATTTGGACATCCTTAACATCCAAATTTGGATGGTTATAAAGCCAATTCAGCCTTTCTCTTTTTCATTAGATTGTTCAGTGTCTGTGTATGTGCCTAAGGTTGTGCACCCACTGGGGTTCTGATGGTGGGGAGTCTGGGTACCTAATGCTCTGGGTACCTAATTCTCTGCTTGAAGCCATCTCCAGGCTCTAGAAACCATGGGCAGCCATGTGAAATGTTATCCTCATTATTTTATGCAAACAGTTAAAGGTCGGTATGTGTACTGTGACCTTCTCTCATGACGTCCTCCTGCCTTGAGCCAGTTATGACAAACAGTAGGTGGAACATCTCCATTATTTTTCCTTGATTCCTTGGCATTGCATATTTCTCTCTCCTTGCAGTCTTCTCTTAAAGCATTGGAGGAGAAGGCCCGAGGGGAGGAACCTGAGATCTTCTTCTCCAATTTGATTTTGAGAAGGATGCGAAGATAGAGTATGAATCTAATCAAGGATAAACAATTGAGGTTTATCCATAGACACAAGGGTAAGTGCATGTGAATAAAGGGTCTTGGGAGAAATTCGGCTTGTGCTATTTCAGGGAAGAATCAATATGCCCAAAGAGAAACAGGATATAGAGAGGTGTGAGGTGATGTTACCCATTTGAACTTGAATTGATTGTTTGAGGTTGTCTGTAAGGTGAGGAAACTGCCCGGAACAGACGAGGGTTCAATGGAAATGCCCTTTTCTTCTAGTCTGGTACTAGGTTGTACAGTTGAAGTCGGAAGTTTACATACACTTAGGATGGAGTCATTAAAACTTGTTTTTCAACCACTCCACACATTTCATGTTAACAAACTATAGTTTTGGCAAGTCAGTTCGGACATCTACTTTGTGCATGACACAAGTAATTTTTCCAACAATTGTTTACAGACAGTGAATTGTCAGTGAAATATTCTATCACAATTCCAGTGGGTCAGACGTTTACGTACACTAAGTTGACTGTGCCTTTTAAACAGCTTGGGAAATTCCAGAAAATTATGTCATGGCTTTAGAAGCTTCTGATAGGCTCATTGACATGATTTGAATCAATTGGAGCTGTACCTGTGGATGTATTTCAAGCCCTACCTTCGAACTCAGTGGCAGGATACTATAGCCAGTTTATCCCTAACTTTGGGGCTATAGCTTCCCCCCTCACCGATCTAACAAGGGCCCGCCTCCGGAACACAGTGAAATGGACGGACGAGACAGAAGCGGCGTTCAACAGTCTGAAGGAAGCGCTGTGCTCCCATCCGAATCTTGTAACTCCCGATTTCCAGGTGCCAATGGTGGTCTAGACGGACGCATGTGATAAAGGATTAGGGGCCTTTCTGTCCCAGGTGCATGAGGGGGAGGAGCACCCCATCATGTACATCACCCGAAAGCTGATGCCTTGGGAAAATAAATACTCTATCATTGAGAAAGAGTGTCTAGCGGTGAAGTGGGCACTAGACACTCTCAAGCATTACCTGCTTGGCACCCACTTAACGGACCACGCTCCCCTGGTCTGGATAGCCAGGGGAAAAGACACGATCGGGTCACCAGGTGGTTCTTGTCCATTCAACGCTTTTCTTTCTCTGTTGTGCACAGGTCAGGGGCGAAGCATGGAAAGCTAAGGGCTAAGGGGGGGGGGGGGCATACAGCAGGTCAGGTAGCAGATGGCTTGTACATCACGTGGCGATGGCTCCATCTGCTGGACGTGCCAGGTCTCGAGAGGCTCCCCAGCCATGACTAATTGGGTTTGATTGGGAGCTGTTGAGTAATCAAGGGCGGATTGCTCACCAGCTGTGCAAGGCCCATAAAGCTGCCAGAAGGGCAGCACACAAGGGGGACTGGGGGAAGTAAGGCGACTTCTGTGTAGTTGGAGATGGTGCTCGAGCGGAAACGAGGGAGTTTGTGTGCCAAACAGGATACAGCAAGACCCGGAGCCCAGAAGAAGGTATCCCGGAGAGGGTCTCATGGGGGAGACCTATCCTTTTCTTTTTTGAACTACTATTTAAATAAACACCCTTGAAACTGAGCTAATCCTTCTCTGTCTGATCTGGGTAAAGGTCTTGACCAAACCCCCTGGTCTGCCACAGTGGATATATTGAAGCAACATCTCAAGACATCAGTCAGGAAGTTAAAGATTGGTCACAAATGGCTCTTCCAAATGAACAATGACCCCCAAGCATACTTCTGAAGTTGTGGCAAAATGGCTTAAGGACAACAAAGGCAAGGTATTGGAGTGGCCATCACAAAGCCCTGACCTCAATCATATGGAACATTTGTGGGCAGAACTGAAACAATGTGTGTGAGCAAGGAGTCCTACAAACCTGACTCAGTTACACCAGCTCTGTCAGGAGGAATGGGCCAAAATTCCCCCAACTTATTGTGGGATGCTACCTGAAACGTTTGACTGAAGTTAAACAACATAAAGGCAATTCTACCTAATACTAATTGAGTGTATGTACACTTCTGACCCACGGGGAATGTGATGAAATAAATTATTCTCTACTATTATTCTGACATTTCACATTCTTAAAATGAAGTGGTGATTCTAACTGACCTAAGACAGGGAATTTGTACTAGGATTAAATGTCAGGATTTGTGAAAAAATGAGTTTAAATGTATTTGACTAAGGTGTATGTAAACTTCCGACTTCAACTGTATGTATGGTGAGACAAAGGTTCACTAGAAGTGTCCTTTGCTTCTAGCCTGTTACTGGATTGGTTATAGTGCTCTTGCCAACTCCATTGCTAATTTTAAAGCAAAACATGACAGAGTGACAAGGAAGTTGGCATGATAGTAAATAAGCACTGGCACTCAAGCTACCTTTTCTCAAGTAGGCATTAAAAGCAATAAGTCAAGTGAGGACAATGTGTGAATAATCTTTGTCTTGGTCTCTTTAATGCTTTCTGTCTCTTTGTCTAGTGCCTCTTCTGTTTATGTGACCATGGATATATTTAAAAATTAATTTGAGAGACTGGATTTCATTCTTTCCTTTTGAGGTGGATCAGATTAGGTTATGACATGGTGACTGGGCCAGGACACATCCAATGCTAATGTAAGGATAATGTAAACATAAAAAGTTGCAAGTCTGATGTTGAAGAAAAGGCAGATTTTCACAGTTTGTTAGGGTAAGTGTTGCAGGGTGACTGACCCAGGGTAATGTAAGCCTATACGTTGCAGATCTGATGTCAAAGAAGATAGGACTTATTGCACCAATATTTCTAAAAAAGCTTGGTTCTATCCACAATGAATCATTCCAGGTTTATTTTTCAAATCCCAGATTTATAGAATCAAGAATACAATACGAAAGTGTTTTTTATTTAATTTATGTTTTTATTTATCACCAGAATTGAGCCTGTTTGTGCCATCATCCCAACTCCTTGTCACTCATTGGCATGGCTTGACAATGAGCAATGGAGTTGGTAAGAGGACAAACAGATCTGGGACAAGGCTGCCGGTGTTGTTAAATAGCCTGTTGTAAAATGAAAGTTAAGCCTGTTACAGAAAGACAAATTAATAATGAATGATTCTGTTTCATTTCACTTTGACATTTCACAGGCTTCTCATGCCGAAAACGACTTTTGCGATTGGTAGTGTGGCTTCCTTCTCAGCACTACCAACCATAAAATTATTCAAATCGTCCTCCTTGCAGATTCTTTATGCTCCACTATCCTTCAGTTACATGAACACACACCTTGATAACCACAATTGTGTGTGTGTGTTCTAGACCAAGAGGGATGTTGTGAAGCATTGTGAAGTGTATTGGAATAAAACCTAGGAGAAAAGAATGGAACATGAAAGACTTTGTCTACAAACATACACAGATTGTGTTCCTCTTTATTTTCTGTTTGTTTGCTCTCCAATGATGTGGAACATTTTGTAAAAAAAAATAAACGACACAAACAAACCCAGAAGGAACTGAGTACTGAACACAGAAATAAATCACAGAAATCTTCTCATCCTTGAACAATACACCCCAGTGAGGCTAGACCATATGTTCCAAATAGTGCACACATTTTAACCAGACCCAGGTCAAAAGTAATAAACTATAAAGGTAAAAGGGTGCCATTTGTGATATAGCCCAATATCAAAGGCCTTCATTGAGTTGACTCCTTGATAATTCGGTCACAACATTAAATTATTTTTTGGCCTTGGAAAGCAGCTAAACTAACCTGCCACGCAGGACTCCCAGCGGAGTCATTATAGTTACAGTACAGTGTGTGTGTGTATTTGTGTGCGCCTGTGTGTGTGCTTGTGTGTGTTTGACTCCCCCGGCTGCAGGGGACTGATATGGCCTTGGGGTGAGCCATCAAGAATTCACTGACATTGCTACAATGACATCTATTCAGGTAGCTCGGGCAAGTGATTCAATAATAGTGTGGGAGTTAAAGGTATGGGTTGTGTCTCAAATGGCACCCTATTCCCTATCAATTACATCACATTTAACCAGAGGCTGGAATTTGGTACTTTAGCCTGGCTGGGAGCAATCTGGGATTCACCCAGTTAATTGTATTATGAATTATCATGTTATATACACACATAATATTATAAAGACTAGACTAATAAACAGACTAATATAATACCAATGTCTTTTCCACAGTAAAGTCACAAATAATGCTATGTTTATGTTTTTAAGAGATAATGTGAATTTAATTAGACACACAAACATAGCATTTTAGATACTAACACATTTTTGCAGGGATGATACTAATATATAATATGCCATTCAGCATGACTTACATGTTAGTGGTCCCAGGAATCAAACCCACTACCCTGGCATTACAAGCACCATGCACTACCCCCTGAGCTACAAAGGACCACACTGTATGATAATGTATAATATCATTATGATGATTTATACGGCATGCGTCTTCAGTTTTGAGGTACTGTAAGGTATGTGTGGTATGGCATTAGTTCTGTGAATGTTAGATATTAACTGTACTCACATGATGTTATTGTATTGCACCATCTGTGTTGACACGCTGGCTTCTAGAATGCTGCACAGACTTGAGTTCATTTGTGGTTTATATACAGTGACACATTGAATAAGCAATCATCTGATGTATTGCACCATAGTGTGTATACTGTAGCTCACACTAATTGGTGGTAGATGAGGTGAGTTTCTCCCTTACTATGTAAAGTGCTTTGGATACCTCAGCTGGTAGAAATGCGCTATATAAAACCAATCCATTATTATTCCTAGGGGTTCATAGCTTAGACCATGAAACTTCACTGCTCTGAAACAGAAGTTGGTTGGAAATAGACATTATCAGTGACTGAAAAGAGGGTGTTTTCAATGCTAAAATGTGAGCTACACTAACTTCACGTCCATAAACCTTCAGGCTTTCCATCTATGGCAGAGAAGGAAAAATGCTTTCCATCAACATTCCATTTTCAGAAATAGACTGAGAAATTGCTCATCGTCCGTCACCACCCAGACAGAGCGCTAAGAACCTTGGCGTGATCCTGGACAACACCCTGTCGTTCTCAACTAACATCAAGGCGGTGGCCCGTTCCTGTAGGTTCATGCTCTACAACATCCGCAGAGTACGACCCTGCCTCACACAGGAAGCGGCGCAGGTCCTAATCCAGGCACTTGTCATCTCCCGTCTGGATTACTGCAACTCGCTGTTGGCTGGGCTCCCTGCCTGTGCCATTAAACCCCTACAACTCATCCAGAACGCCGCAGCCCGTCTGGTGTTCAACCTTACCAAGTTCTCTCACGTCACCCCGCTCCTCCGCTCTCTCCACTGGCTTCCAGTTGAAGCTCGCATCCGCTACAAGACCATGGTGCTTGCCTTACGGAGCTGTGAGGGGAACGGCACCTCAGTACCTCCAGGCTCTGATCAGGCCCTACACCCAAACAAGGGCACTGCGTTCATCGACCTCTGGCCTGCTCGCCTCCCTACCACTGAGGAAGTACAGTTCCCGCTCAGCCCAGTCAAAACTGTTCGCTGCTCTGGCCCCCCAATGGTGGAACAAACTCCCTCACGACGCCAGGACAGCGGAGTCAATCACCACCTTCCGGAGACACCTGAAACCCCACCTCTTTAAGGAATACCTAGGATAGGATAAGTAATCCTTCTCACCCCCCCCCACTAAAAGATTTAGATGCACTATTGTAAAGTGGCTGTTCCACTGGATGTCATAAGGTGAATGCACCAATTTGTAAGTCGCTCTGGATAAGAGCGTCTGCTAAATGACTTAAATGTAAATGTAAATGTAATTGTTCCCTTGATGTTACTAAGAATATGGGCTTGCTACCAACACAACACTCGCCTTACTGCAGGAACAAGATATGAAGATTGCAGCAGATTCTAGGTCCGAGTGGCGATGGTCAGAATTCCCATGATTGCAACCATGTTCAGGAAATTTGTTGGACTCTCTCCAATTAACAAGATGAAACTTGTGATCATGAGTTTACCTAATGTCATAGTGTCATGGTTTGGCTGGCTTTTACAGGTACTGGTGTGTCCTTAGGGAAAAGTTGGTCCAAAACGATGAGGGTGCCGATGCACCGGCACAGGATGACGCAACATGACTGTGCACCGCAAACGGATGGTCTTTGTTTTCCTGGTCTATGGTCTGCTCTCTGCTCTTCATCAACTCTGATATACGGATCATCTTCCTCTGAATCCTCATCTGATGTCATCTCTCAGGTGGGATCTTCATCACCTGCATCTTCATCTGCTCCACAACACTCAGCCAACTCTTCTGCCCGGAAGTTTCCTCTTAGGGGTATCGATCTGGAGTTTTACCTGGATTCCCCTAGAATATGTAGATATTCTCCCAGGGGCCTGGCAGGATTGTATTACTACTGGTATTTTGTATCCCTTGGGTTCTGTGTTTTTGCTCAACCACATTATCATCCAAAGCAACATCCACTGTGTCATCCACAGCATTGTCCTGCCCAAATGCATTTGGAAAGTCTGGAATAGTAATTCACAGAAATATGTAGTAGGATTCGTATGCACACAAGAAAACTGATTAGACTACACATTTTGTCTGACGACAGGCATTATTCCAGGTTTGCATTACGTTTTTGATTTGATTTATAAACTCAGCAAAAAAAGAAACGTCCCTTTTTCAGGGCCCTGTCTTTCAAAGATAATTAGTCAAAATCCAAATAACTTTACAGATCTTCATTGTTAAGGGTTTAAACACTGTTTTCCATGCTTTTTCAATGAACCTGTGGAACGGTCGTTAGGACACTAACAGCTTACAGACGGTAGGCAACTAAGGTCACATTTATGAAAACTTAGTAGAAAGGCCTCTTTAGTGTCCTAACTCTGGAAAATCACCAAAGGAAATATGCCCAGGGTCCCTGCTCATCTGCGTGAATGTGCCTTAGGCATGCTGCAAGGAGGCATGAGGTCTGCAGATGTGGCCAGGGCAATAAATTGCAATGTCCGTACTGTGAGACGCCTAAGCCATCGCGACAGGGAGACAGGACGGACAGGTGATCTACCTCACAGTGGCAGACCACGTGTAACAAGACCTGCCCAGGATAGGTACATCTGAACATCACACCTGCGAGACAGGTACGGGATGGCAACAACAACTGCCCAAGTTATACTAGGAATGCACAATCCCTCCATCAGTGCTCAGACTGTCCGCAATATGCTGAGAGAGGCTGGACCGAGGGCTTGTAGGCCTGTTGTAAGGCAGGTCCTCACCAGACATCACCGGCAACAACGTCACCTATATATGGGCACAAACCCACTGTCGCTGGACCAGACAGGACTCGCAAAAAGTGCTCTTCACTGATGAGTCGCGGTTTTGTCTCACCAGGGGTGATGGTCATATTTGCGTTTATCGTCAAAGTAATGAGCATTACAGCGAGGCCTGTTCTGGAGCGGGATCGATTTGGAGGTGGAGGGTCCGTCATGGTCTGGGGCGGCGTGTCACAGCATAATCGGACTGAGCTTGTGGTACCCTTCCTGCAGGCTCATCCTGACATAGCCCTCCAGCATGACAATGCCACCAGCCATACTGCTCGTTCTGTGCGTGATTTCCTCCAAGACAGGGATGTCAGTGTTTTGCCATGGCCAGCGAAGTGTTGTGGGACGCTTAGCGTTGTGAAGATATTCCAGGTTCTTGTGATCCGTCCACACTATGAATGGAAGTTCTGCCACCTCTAACCAGTGCCTCCACTCCTCCAAGGCCAACTTCACTGCGAGTAGTTCTCGATTCCCCACATAATTCCTCTCAGTGGCGTTAAGGCATTGGGAGAAGGCGGCGCAGGGATGCAGCTTAAGGTCCAGGGCAGAATGCTGGGAGAGCATGGCCCCCACTCTGACATCCGAAGCGTCTACCTCCACCACGAACTGACGGGATGGGTACAGATGAATCAATATGGGAGCTGTAGTGAAGTGGTGGTTAAGGTCCAGGAACGACCGGTCAGTAGCTGGGGACCACGTGAACAGGACCTTGGGAAATGTGAGTGCTGATGGGGGAAGCCAGGGTGCTGTAACTCTGGATAAAACAGCGATAGAAATAGGCAAATCCTAATTAAATGTTGCAATCTGGAAGTGGTTTGGGGCCAATCCACCACTGCTCTCACCTTTCCCAGATCCATCTGCACATTCCAAGCAGCGATCATGTATCCAAGGAAAGAGATGGTGGAGTGATGGAACTCACAATTTTCGAAGTGGCTCTAAAGCGGGTAGCGTTTCTTAACGTGTCTAGGACCAGGGTTCCGTTCCTCTAGCAGAACCCCTCGCCAACAGCCAATGAAATTGCAGGGCGCAAAATTCAATCAACAGAAATCTCATTATTCAGATTTCTCAAACATACAAGTATTAGACACCATTTTAAAGATATAATTCTCGTTAATCCAACCACAGTGTCCGATTTCAAAAAGGCTTTTCGGCGAAAGCAGAACTTATCATTATGTTAGGTCAGCAACTTCTCACAGAAAGCATACAGCGATTTTCCAACCCAAGAGAGGAGTCACAAAAAGCAGAAATAGAGATAAAATGAATCACTAACCTTTGATATTCTTCATCAGATGACACTCCCATGACAACATGTTACACAATACACGTGTTTTGTTCAATCAAGTTCATATTTATATCCAAAAACCTCAGTTTACATTTGGCTTTGCCTCCAAAACATCTCGTGAATTTGCACAGAGCCACATCAATTTACAGAAATAGTCATAATAAACATTGATAAAATATACATGTGTTATTTACAGAATTAAAGATATACTTCTCCTTAACTTCCTAGGGGTTCATAGCTTAGACCATGAAACAGGGGGCAGCATTTTCACTTTTGGATAAATAGCGTGCCCAATTTCAACTTCCTGCTACTCATGCCAAGAATATAAGATATGCATATTAGTAGTAGATTTGGATAGGAAACTCTCTGAAGTGTCTAAAACTGTTTGAATCATGTCTGTGAGTATAACAGAACTCATGTAGCAGGCAAAACCCCGAGGACTAACCATTCAGAATTATTTTTTTTAGGACTCAGTGAGTTCTCATTGGGAAACGATATTTCTTAGGCACTTGTTTGCAGTTCCTACCGCTTCCACTGGATGTCACCAGTCTTTGAAATTTGGTTGAGGTTATTCCTTTGTGCAATGAAGAAGTACGGCCATCTAGGAACTTGGTAACACTGTTGAGAGTTGCGTGAGACTTGAAAAGTAGCGTTGGTTTGTTGTCTTCCTTTATTGAACACAGATAAACCCGTCTTCAATTTGATTGATTATTAACGTTTAAGAATACCTAAAGTTGTATTAAAAGTAGTTTGAAATATTTTGGCAAAGTTTACAGGTAACTTTTGAAATATTTTGTAGTGACGTTGC
Source organism: Oncorhynchus keta (assembly GCF_023373465.1). Classification (NCBI taxonomy): domain Eukaryota; kingdom Metazoa; phylum Chordata; class Actinopteri; order Salmoniformes; family Salmonidae; genus Oncorhynchus; species Oncorhynchus keta. Next base: position 655,600 of record NC_068442.1, read on the forward strand.
GCAAGTTGGAAGCAGTATTTTTCTGGATCTAACATGCCAAATAAATGGACATTTTGGATATATATGGACGGAATTAATTGAACAAAAGGACCAATTGTGATGTTTATGGGACATATTGGAGTGCCAACAAAAGAAGCTCGTCAAAGGTAAGGCATGATTTATATTTTATTTCTGTGTTTTGTGTAGCGCCTGCAGGGTTGAAATATGCTATTCTCTTTCTTTACTGTTGTGCTATCATCAGATAATAGCTTCTTATGCTTTCACCGAAAAGCCTTTTTAAAATCTGACATTGGCTGGATTCAAAACGAGTGTAGCTTTAATTTAGTATCTTACATGTGTGATTTAATGAAAGTTAGATTTTTATATAATTTTATTTGAATTTGCCGTGCTGCATTTACCCTGGCTTTTGGCCAAGTGGGACGCTTGCGTCCCCTATCCAAGAGAGGTTAATGCAACCGCTGTGTCAGATTTCAAAAACACTTTACGGAAAAAACACACCATGCAATAATCTGAGTACGGCCCTCAGAGACCAACACAACCCAAACAGATATCCGACACTCCCAGGAATCCCAATTCCACAATAAATTTTGATTTGTTCGATAAAGTTCATCATTTATGTCCAAACATCTTGTTTTTGTTAGCGCGTTTAGCCCAGTATTCATGACGCGCGATCACTTGGAGCAGACAAAGTCAAAAAGTTCCGCTACAGTCCGTAGAAACATGTCAAATGATGTTTAGAATCAATCTTTAGGATGTTTTTAACATAAATCTTCAATAATGTTCCAACCGGAATATTCCTTTGTCTTCAGAAATGCAATGGAATGCAAGCTAACTCTCAGGTGAACGCACATGGTCAGCTCGTGGCACTCTGGGAGAGACCTTACTCAATCTCCCCTCTCATTCGCCCCACTTCACAGTAGAAGCACCAAACAAGGTTCTAAAGACTGTTGACATCTAGTGGAAGCCCTAGGAAGTGCAATATGACCCCATAGACACTGTGTATTCGATAGGCCAAGAGTTGAAAAACTACAAACCTCAGATTTCTCACTTCCTGGTTCAATTTTTCTCAGGTTTTTCTGTTATTTTGACATCATTCGAACTGTTTTAGAAACTTCAGAGTGTTTTCTATCTGAATCGACTCATAATATGCATATCCAGCATCTGGGCCTGAGAAGCAGGCAGTTTACTCTGGGCACGCTTTTCATCCAAACGTGAAAATGCTGCCCTCTAGCCCAAACAGGTTTTAACCATGATGTCATTGAGGCTCTGGTAGTCAATGCGCGGTGGAGGCAGGAGGACCGATATCCCCTGCAGCCAGGGAGTCCTCAATGTATGTCTCCATAGCCTTGGTCTCCGGACCCAACAGTGAATACAGCTGTCCCCGGGGTGGTGTTGTATCCGGGAGAAGGTCGATGCGAAGGAAGCCTCCCGGAGATCCTGGTACTCCGTGAGAACGGAGGGTTCGAAGCTTCTTCCGAGCCCACAGGAAGATGTTCCGGGGCAGGTTGCGCCGACTTCAGACAACGGGCAAGGCAAAACGGCACCAGCCCACGATAGTACCAGCAGGCCAGTTGATAAGGGGATGTTGCTAACATTCACGATAGCAAATTTCAAATTACAAAAAAAAGCCGTTTTCGTCATTTGAGCTTCTAGTCATGAAATCTATGCGCCTACTCAATCACTTTTTATAGCTACTGTTTTACAGGCCTCCTCGGCCATATACAGCGTTCCTCACTGAGTTCCCTGAATTCCTATCGGACCTTGTTGTCATTGCAGATAATATTCAAATTTTTGGTGACTTTAATATTCACATGGAAAAGTCCCCAGACCCATTCCAAAAGGATTTCGGAGCCATCATCGACTCAGTGGGTTTTGTCCAACATGTCTCCGGAACTACGCACTGCCACAGTCATACTCTGGACCTAGTTTTGTCCCATGGAATAAATGTTGTGGATCTTAATGTTTTTCCTCATAATCCTGGACTATCGGAACACAATTTTATTACATTTGCAATCGCAACAAATAATCTGCTCAGACCCCAATCAAGGAGCATCAAAAGTCGTGCTATAAATTCTCAGACAACCCAAAGATTCCATGATGCCCAGAGGACAAAAGGCTGTTCTAACTGAGGAACTCAATTTAACTTTGCGCAATAACCTAGATGCAGTTGCACCCCTAAAAACATTTGTCATAAGAAACTAGCTCCCTGGTATACAAAAAATACCCGAGCTCTGAAGCAGGCTTCCAGAAAATTGGAACGGAAATGGCACCACACCAACCTGGAAGTCTTCCGACTAGCTTGGAAAGAGAGCACCGTGCAGTATCGAAGAGCCCTCATTGCTGCTCATCATCCTATTTTTCCAACTTAATTGAAGAAAATAAGAACAATCCGAAATGTACTTTTTATACTGTCGCAACGCTATCTAATATAATAATAATAATATATGCCATTTAGCAGACGCTTTTATCCAAAGCGACTTACAGTCATGTGTGCATACATTCTACGTATGGGTGGTCCCGGGAATCGAACCCACTACCCTGGCGTTACAAGCGCCATGCTCTACCAACTGAGCTACAGAAGGACCATCTATCTAAAAAGCAGTATTCTCCAAGAGAGGATGGCTTTCACTTCAGCAGTAATCAATTCATGAACTTCTTTGAGGAAAAGATCATGATCATTAGAAAGCAAATTACGGAGTCCTCTTTAAATCTGTGTATTCCTCCAAAGCTCAGATGTCCTGAGTCGTCACAACTCTGCCAGGACCTAGGATCAAGGGAAACACTCACGTGTTTTAGTACTATATCTCTTGACACAATGATGAAAATAATCATGGCCTCTAAACCTTCAAGCTGCATACTGGACCCTATTCCAACTTAATTACTGAAAGAGCTGCCTCCTGTGCTTGGCCCTCCTATGTTGAACATAATAAACATCTCTCTATCCACCGGATGTGTACCAAACTCACTAAAAGTGGCAGTAATAAAGCCTTTTTTGAAAAAGCCAAACATTGACCTAGAAAATCTAAAAAATGATCGCCCTATATCGAATCTCCCATTCCTCTCAATTGTTTTTTAAAAATACTGTTGCGCAGCAACTCATTGCCTTCCTGAAGACAAACCATGTATACGAAATGCTTCAGTCTGGTTTATAACCCTATCATAGCACTGAGACTGCACTTGTGAAGGTGGTAAATTACCTTTTAATTGCGTCAGACCGAGGCTCTGCATCTGTCCTCGTGCTCCTAGACCTTAGTGCTGCTTTTGATACCATCGATCACCACATTCTTTTGGAGAGATCGGAAACCCAAATTGGTCAACACGGACAAGTTCTGGCCTGGTTTAGATATTATCTGTCGGAAAGATATCAGTTTGTCTCTGTGAATGGTTTGTCCATTTCGGGGTTCCTCAACGGTTCCTCAAGGTTCCGTTTAAGGACCACTATTGTTTTCACTATATATTTTACCTCTTGGGGATGTCATTTGAAAACAATGTTAACTTTCACTGCTATGCGGATTACACACAGCTGTACATTGCAATGAAACATGGTGAAGCCCCAAAATTGCCCTCGCTGGAAGCCTGTGTTTCAGACATAAGGAAGTGGATGGCTGCAAATCTTCTCCTTTAAACTCGGACAAAACAGAGATGCTTGTTCTAGGTCACAAGAAACAAAGAGATCTTCTGTTGAATATGGCAATTAATCTTGATGGTTGTACAGTCGTCTCAAATAAAACTGTGAAGGACCTCGGCGTTACTCTGGACCCTGATCTCTCTTTTGACGAACATATCAAGACTGTTTCAAGGACTGCTTTTTCCATGTACATAACATTGCAAAAATCAGAAATGTTCTGTCCAAAAATGATGCAGAAAAATGTATCCATGCTTTTGTTACTTATAGGTTCGACTGCTGCAATGCTCTACTTTCCGGCTACCCAGATAAAGCACTGAATAAACTTCAGTTAGTGCTAAATATGGCTGCTAGTATCCTGACTAGAACCCCAAAATGTGATCATATTACTCCAGTGCTAGCCTCCCTACACTGGCTTCCTGTTAACCTCTTAAGCCCACCTGACACGCAGGCATGCCATCTAGCCATCTGGAAATGCAAATGCGCTACGCTAAATGCTAATAGCACTCATTAAAATTCAAACGTTCATTAAAACACACATGCAGGGTACTGAATTAAAGCTACACTCGTTGTGAATCTAGCCAACAAGTCAGATTTTGAAAATGCTTTTCGGGGAAAGCATGAGAAGCTATTATCTGATAGCATGCAACACCCCGAAATACCTGAAGGGGACGTAAACAAAATAACTAGCATAGCCGGCGCTACACAAAACGCAGAAATAAAATATAAAACATTCATTACCTTTGACGAGCTTCTTTGTTGGCACTCCTAGATGTCCCATAAACATCACTATTGGGTCTTTTTTTTCGATTAAAACGGTCCATATATACCCTAAATATCGATCTATGAAAAGTGTGTGATCCAGGAAAAAACACAGTTTTAAAATGCAACGTAATTTTTGTTCTGTTATAATCTCCACAAGGGACAGCCAGAAGAGGACTGGCCACCCCCCATAGCCTGGTTCCTCTCTAGGTTTCTTCCTAGGTTTTGGCCTTTCTAGGGAGTTTTTCCTAGCCACCGTGCTTCTACATCTGCATTGCTTGCTGTTTGGGGTTTTAGGCTGGGTTTCTGTACAGCACTTTGATATATCAGCTGATGTAAGAAGGGCTATATACATACATTTGATTTGATTGTGGAGCTAGAGCCAAGATACCACGGGAACCTGAGGAGACTTGACGAGCATAAACTGTATAACTGTATTGACTCACTGTGGTTCCCGGACACACGCAGGTGGATAGGGCTAGTATTGTGGGTAAGCCTGCCTATAGGGCGCCCATCCAGTACTTTAACGTCCAGGTTAGTGGAGACTGGCTGAGTGGGGATGCCTAGCTCAGACACCAGGGTGTCGTCCATGAAACTCTCGTCAACCTAGAGTCAATGAGAACCCAGAGAGATTTAGACTGGTCGCCCCACAGCAGGATGGCATGAAGAGGGTGCAAGTAAGGGGAGAAGAAAAACTCTCTGTGTGGCCCACCAGATTCCTTGTACCTACTGATGAGCCTGGTCAATTTAAAGGACAGGTAGACACATAATGACCAGCAGTTCCACAATACAGACAACTCTTGATTTTAAGTCTGCGTAATCTTTCGGCTGGAGACAGGCCAGCTCTGCCGAGTTGCATCGGCTTCCATAAAGGCGAGTCGGTAGACTTCGGGGGAACTCTAGTAAGCTCGGATCCTCTCGGGGACATCCGGAGTTACTCGGAGGCAAGCAATTGGGACCGCAATCAGATCTCCTCTCCCCCCTAAGTTCCCGTAGCCGCCTATCGATCCAGATGGTCAAGGCGATGCGCAAATCAAGATCTATAGGCAGCTCCCGTGTTTCTAGCTCGTCCTTAACCTCCTCCGATAATCCATGAAGGAATGTGTCGAACAGGGAAATCCGGATTCCTGGCACTCTCAGCAGCCTTTCTCCCGGACAACAGAAAATCGAAAACCTTTTTCACCTCAGCCACAAATTCTTCCAGGCTGAGAAACACGGCAGATTGTTGTTCCCACACCACGGTAGCCCAGGCGAGAGTCTTCCCGGTCTGGAATCCGTCCACAAGACCTTGGAGTAACTCCTCGTGTCTCCCAATGGTGGTTCCTTGGGAGGAAATGGCGTTGCGGACCTGGTCGGAGTGTGCTGGGTCAGTCATGCCCAGTTCGTACTATTAGACCCAGATGTAGGCAGTTCAAAGTAACACAATTTTATTACAAAACAGGGGGCAGGCATACAACAGGTCAAGGGCAGGCAGAGGTCAGTAATCCAGAGCAGAGTCCGAAAGGTAAAGAACGTCAGGGCAGGCAGAATGGTCAAAACCGGGAAAACTAGAAAACAGGGACGAGAGAGAAAAACATCAGTACAGGAAAAACGCTGGTAGACTTGATGAGACAAGACTAACTGGCAACTGACAAACAGAAAACACAGGTATAAAGCACAGGGGATACAAGAACAAGACAAAGTATTCATACCCCTTGACTTATTCCACATTTATTTTTTTCAAAATGAATTAAATCTAATTTCTCACCAGTCGACACACAATACCCCATAATAACAAAGTGAAAACATGTTTTAGAAATGGCTTGACAACCAATTTCAGGTCTTGCCATAGTTTTTCAAGCAGATTTAAGTCAAAACTGTAACTCGGCCATTTTGCACCATTCATTGTCTACTTGATTAGCAACTCTAGTGTGGATTTGACCTTGTGTTTTAGGTTATTGTCCTGCTGAAAGGTGAATTAATCTCCAAATGTCTGGAGGAAAGCAGACTGAACCACGTTTTCCTCTAAGATTTTGCCTTTGCTGAGCTCCATTCTGTTTCTTTTTTATCATGAAAAACTTCACAGTCCATGATGCATCCACCATTCTGCTTGTAAATATGGAGATTGGTACTCAGTAATGTCTGGTATTAGATTTTCCCAGACATAACACTTTGTATTCAGGACAAAGTTAAACATTTTTGTAGTAGTACTTTAGTGCAGAGGTCTCCAACTGGTAAAAAGTACAATCAATTTTCACGTTTTCCACTGCGAAATTTCATGATCAAATCTCGCAAGTATCACAAGCACCCAGCTACCATCATGCTTCACTGTAGGGATGGTGCCAGATTTCCTCCAGACGTGATGCTTGGCGTTCAGGTCAAAGTGTTCAAACTTGGTTTCATCAGACCAGAGAATCTTGTTTCTCATGGACTGAGAGTCTTTTGGTGCCTTTTGGCAAACTCCAAGTGGGCTGTCATGTGCATTTTACTGACGAGTGGCTTCCGTCTGGCCACTCTATCATAATGGCCTGATTTCTGGGGTGCTGCAGAGGTGGTTGTCCTGCTGGAAACTTCTCCCATCTCCACAGAGGAACTCTGGATCTCTGTCAGAGTGACCATCGTTTCTTGTTCACCTTCCTGACCAAGGCCCTTCTACCCCAATTTCTCAGTTTGGCCTGGCGGCCAGCTCTTGGAAGAGTCTTGTTGGATCAAAACGTATTCCATTTAAGAATAATGGAGGTCAATATGTTCTTGGGGACCTTCAATGCTGCAGACATTTTTTGTACCCTTCCCCAAACCTGTGCCTCGACACAATGTGCCTCAACACGATCCTGTCTCGGAGCTCTATGGACAATTCCTTCAACCTCATAGCTTGGTTTTTGCTCTGACATGCACTTTCAACTGTGGGACCTTATATAGACCGGTGTGTGCCTTTCCCAATCATGTCAAATCAATTGAATTTACCCCAGGTGGACTCCAATCAATTTGTAGAAACATCTCAAGGATGATCAATGGAAACAGGATGCACCTGACCTCAATTCTCATAGCAAAGGGTCTGAATATTTATGTAAATGAGGTATTTCTGTTTTATTTTGAATCAATTTGCTAAAATGTCAGATCTGTTTTTGCTTTATCATTATGGGGTATTGTGTTAGAATAAGGCTGTAATGTAAAAAATTGTGGAACATGTCAAGGGTCTGAATACTTTCCGAAGGCACTGTATATTGACAGAAAACAAAGTGCCATACTTTCTCTTATAGGGACCCAGGGGAGAGGAGAAGAATATGCCTTTTAAGAAAGCTAAAAGAACATTTATTGCACTTAAGAAGCTCTCATGCCTTGTTGCAAACAGGATGCATGTTTTGGAATATTTGTATTCTGTATTCTGTATTCTTCCTTCTCTGTGGAGTAACTACAATGTTGATCCATCCTCAGTTTTCTACTATCACAGCACACTCTAACTGTTTGAAAGTCACCATTTCCTCATGGTAAAATCCCTGAGGGGTTTCCTGACTCTCCAGCAATAGACATTAGACATAGACATTAACTAGCTCTAATTATAAAATGTCTTAATGATGTTCTTTCTTTCCTCATCCTCTCTCTCTGTCTCTCTCCCTGTGTGTCTCTCTTTCTCTCTCCCTCTCACTCACACACACACACACACACACACACACACACACACACACACACACACACACACACACACACACACACACACACACACACAGCTCAGTCAGATGTTGGGGAATGACATCAAGTATCAGGTACGAGAGCCTGTTGGACTGAGGGTCTGGATCCTCATCTCTGCAGTAGCCTTCACAGTCATGGCCTTGATGGTGAGTTGATAGAGTCTGAATGACACACAGTCACAACATACACATACAGGTAACTGCCAAAATAAAGGACACGGCAACATTGTGTCTTAATAGGGCATTGGGCAACTACGAGCTGCCGGAACAGCGACAAAGCACCTTGGGATGTATTCTACAAGTGTCTGTATCTGTATTGGAGGGATGCAACACCATTCTCCACAAGAATTTCTATCATTTGGTGTATTGTTGATGGTGGTGAAAATAAGGCTGTGTGGCGGTCATGAAATGTTGTCAGCCGGTAACCAGCCGGTAACTGTCATGCAAATAATTGCCGGTCTCATGGTTATTGACAGTTAATTACACATAGCATACAAGCCACTGATGCTGACCTTTGGAACATCAACATTTAAAAATCCATTTAATATAGCCTCCACCAGGGGTAGGCAACCCTATTCCTGGAGTGCCACAGATACTGCAAGATTTTGTTCCAAATAGGCACCACACCTGACCAACTGAGCTAATTGATCAATTCAGTGATTGCCTGGTTAAATCAAAAACATGAACTGGCTGTGGCACTCTCGGACCAGGGTTGCCTACACCATCAAATAAATCTAAAGGAAAATTATAATATGATAACATTGCCTATTTCAGAACAACAGAATAGCATATGAAACACTTCCTGTGGCATTATTTTATATTATTTAAAAGTAACACGAATATAATTGAACATAGCTGAATAAACTGGAAAGGATATTTTCCCCAAACAATTTCTGAGCTAGTGTGCTTTATTCTGTGTTGAGCAGTTAATTAACAAAGTGATCATTTGAAACCGGTCCTCCTATATGCTTATTTTAGAGTTATGTATGCTGCTTTAGTTGTGATAAAAAAGACTTATGTTGAATGTTTTGATTTATAATACATTCTAAGGCTGCATGATGTGACTAATGATGATTTGAAAAAAGTAGTTTGAAAAGCATGCACTCCGCTCTGGTTTTTGAGCACTTCCTCAGTCTCTCATACATACCAAATCCAACCAAGACATTTAAAAGGCAAGCAGGGACAATGGGTAAACAAGGTCATACAGTCTAACTGGAATAGTTCTGGCACCACTATTTAAAATAAGGCACTTGTGTTGAATGTAGACATTGACCAGGAGTGACATGGTGAAACAGGTCAAATGGCATAATTCCTGTTATTCTGATTAACCCCCTTTAACTAGGCTGTGTAGGCTATGGGCTCTCCATCCCTGTTCCAGGGGTCCTAGGCATATAGGCTACACTTAGATGTATTTGGCCACTTTAGTTGTGATACAAACCTTATCAAAACATACAGTATAGGCCTATGGGCTAGGCTACATCTTTACATATAGTTTGGACACTCCTACTCATTCAAGGGTTTTTCTTTATTTGTACTATTTTCATTGTAGAATACTAGTGAAGACATCAACACTATGAAATAACACACGTGGAATCATGTAGTAACCAAAAAAGTGTTAAACAACTCAAAATATATTTTACATTTGAGATTCTTCAAAGTAGCCACCATTTGCCTTGATGACAGCTTTGCACACTCTTGGCATTCTCTCAACCAGCTTCATGAGGAATGCTTTTCCAACAGTCTTGAAGGAGTTCCCACATCTGATGCACCACTCCATCACTCTCCTTCATAGTAAAATAGCCCTTACACAGCTGGGAGTTGCGTTTTGGGTCATTGTCCTGTTGAAAAACAAATTATAGTCCCACTAAGTGCAAACCAGATGGGATGATGTATCACTGCAGAATGCTGTGGTAGCCATGCTCGTAAATTGTGCCTTGAATTCTAAATAAATCAGACACAAACAAAGCACCCCCACACCATAACACCTCCTCCTCCATGCTTCACAGTGGGAACCACAAATGCGGAGATCCATCTGTTCAAATACTCTGCATCTCACAAAGACACAGCGATTGGAACCAAAAATCTCAAACTTGGACTCATCTGACCAAAGGACAGATTTCATGTTTCTTGGCCCAAGCAAGTATCTTCTTATTATTGGTGTCCTTTAGTAGTGGTTTCTTTGCAGCAATTTGACCATGAAGGCCTGATTCACACAGTCTCCTCTGAACAGTTGATGTTGATATGTCTCTTACTTGAACTCTGTGAATAATTTATTTGGGCTACAATCTGAGGTGCAGTTAACTCTAATGAACTTATCCTTTGTAGCAGAGATAACTTTGGGTCTTCCTTTCCTGTGGTGGTCCTCATGAGAGCCAGTTTCATTATTGCACTCGATGGTTTTTGCGACTGCACTTGAAGAAACTTTAAAAGTTCTTGAAATTTTCCGGATTGACGGACTGTCATTTCTCTTTGCTTATTTGAGCTGTTCTTGACATAATATGGACTTGGTCTTTTACCAAATAGGGCTCTCTTCTGTATACCACCCCTACCTTGTCACAACAACTGATTGGCTCAAATGCATTAAGATTTAAAGAAATTCCACAAATTAACTTTAACAAGGCACACCTGTGTAATTGAAATGCATTCCAGATGACTACTTCATGAAGCTGGTTGAGAGAATGCCAAAAGCTGTCATCAAGGCAAAGGGTGGCTACTTTGAAGAATCTCAAATATAAAATATATTTTGATATGTTTTAACACTTTTGTGGTTACTACATGATTTCATATGTGTTATTTCTTATTTTTATCTCTTCACTATTATCTGCTGTTAATCTACAATGTAGAAATTAGTAAAATAAAGAAAAACCCTTGAATGAGTAGGTGTGTCCAAACTTTTGACTGGTACTGTATGTGAAACTAGTTAATTTAGAATGGGCCATTATCATGCACCTGTCGGAACAGGGGCTGGGAAGAAAAGATGTCATCCATAATGCACTTGAATAATTAATGGAGGACGCTTTTCCCGCAATTAATTTTTATGCCAGCCAGGTAGACGACCTCGGTTGTAAAGCAAAGAAATGTGCTTAATATTAAGACATTTGAGAAGTAAATATAGTACGCCTCGCCTATAGAAAGCTGATGGGATCCTTGTCTTTTTAAGAGGTCATTAAAACTCTGTTTTCTCACCCAATTTCATATCATGGCCTATAGAAATGTTGCGCCACATGGGCTCATAGGAATACTTAATTAATTCCATGCATCAACCAGCTATGAGGAGCTGGCTCTCGCTGCTCAAAAGATGATCCTATTCTGCGTAAACTCTGAATGCCAGGGCTCTCATGAAGTGTTTGATTTGATTTTCGATCGCATTCACATTGATTAGAAGGACAATAGAGCGCTGAGTACCAGGCCATTAGCAAGTTTGGTAGGCTACAAATGACCATCAGCGACATCAAAGCGTAGTTTTGGAGAAGCCTAGTTACTGTGACTCAACTGTCATGTGGAATTTGACTGCGGTCATGACTCGTGACTGCCGGTGTGGCGGTAATACGGTCACCGTAACAGCCTTAGGAGGAAAGCACTGTCTCAGGCACCACTCCAGAATCTCACATTGGGTTGAGATCTGATGAATGAGACACACACACACTCCCTTTAAACCCACTATGTTCCTTTGAGACCCATTTTTCAAAGTCATGGAGATTTCTTCTTCGAGCCATGGTAGAAAATAATGGGTAGCAGGGTATCTTTATACATGACCCTAAGCATGATGGGATGTTAATTGCTTAATTACCTCGAGAACCACACCTGTGTCGAAGCATCTGCTTTCAATATACTTTCTACCCCTCATTTACTCAAGTATTTCCGTTATTGTGGCATTTACCTGGAGTAAACATGATCCAGACCTCTGTAACCACTCCTCACCTGAAGTGTTTCATTCTCTGGCTTGACAGTAGGGTTATCTTTCACCGTTTAGAACTTTCACGAGTGGTTTAGAACTGTACCAAAATATTTCACTAGGAGTTAAGGAAGCAGTTTGTCCACTCTTTCAGTCTCCCCTCTCTTTAGTGAACAGAGTCCCATACAGTTAGTCTTCACTACACTATCTCGATGGGACATCTGGGAGGAACAGCTCAGCCTTTGTCTGCCCCTAAATGTACTGTGTAGCTGAATGACCTTCCTTTAGACCCTGTTACTATGTCTGTGAATGGTTTTACTGTGGGGGTACAGGAAGCCACATTGTTTAATGGGATATTAAGTTATTCTCTGTCTAATGCTCTATTTAAGGAGCAACTGCCTGGTGATTTTGTTACAAACAGACCTAGCTTTCTTGGAGCAGTAGTTACAACCGCTGCCCGTGGTTGATCGAGCTATGCTCTGGGACCTCAAACTATCCCCCAAAGCATTGTTACAATGGTGCATGTTGTGATTAAGATGATGAGTGTGCTGTGTTGTGCTCCCTCTGCAGGCCCTGGTGTTGCCCAAGCAGCTGTATGACATAGTGTTTGAAGAGGAGATCAACAACACCAGTGTCTCCATCAGACTCTATGGGGGAGCACTGCTCAGTGAGTGCACACACATTCTGGATGTACAGTTGAAGTTGGAAGTTTACATACACCTTAGCCAACTACATTTATACTCAGTTTTCACAATTCCTGACATTCAATCCTAGTAAGACTTCCCTGTTTTAGGTCAGTTAGGATCACCACTTTCTTTTAAGAATGTGAAATGTCAGAATAATAGTAGAGAGAATGATTTATTTCAGCTTTTATTTCTTTCATCACATTCCCAGTGGGTCAGAAATGTACAAACACTCAATTAGTATTTGGTAGCATTGCCTTTAAATTGTTTACGTTGGGTTAAACGTTTCGGGTAGCCTTCTACAAGCTTCCCACAATAAGTTGGGTGAATTTTGGCTCATTCCTCCTGACAGTGCTGGTGTAACTGAGTCTGGTTTGTAGGCCTCTTTGCTCGCACACGCTTTTTCAGTTCTGCCCACACATGTTATATAGGATTGAGGTCAGGGCTTTGTGATGGCCACTCCAATACCTTGACTTCATTGTCCTTAAGCCATTTTGCCACAATTTTGGAAGTATGGTTGGGGTCATTGTTCATTTGGAAGATGCAATTGCGAACAAGCTTTAACTTCCTGACTGATGTCTTGAGATGTTTCTTCAATATATCCCCATAACTTTCCTTCCTCATGGCGCCATCTATTTTGTGAAGTTCACCAGTCCCTCCTGCAGCAAAGCACCCCCACAACATAATGCTGCCACCCCCATGCTTCACGGTTGGGATGGTGTTCTTCGGCTTGTATGCCTCCCCCTTTTTCCTCTAAACATTACGATGGTCATTATGGCCAAACAGTTATATTTTTGTTTCATCAGACCAGAGGACATTTCTCCAAAAAGTACGATCTTTGTCCCCATGTGCAGTTGCAAACCGTAATCTATCTTTTTTATGCCGGTTTTGGAGCAGTGGCTTCTTCCTTGCTGAGCGGACTTTCAGGTTATGACGATATAGATACTTTTGTACCTGTTTCTTCCAGCATCTTCACAAGGTCCTTTGCTGTTGTTCTGGGATTGATTTGCACTTTTCGTACCAAAGTATGTTCATCTCTAGGAGAGAACGCATCTTCTTCATGAGCAGTAGGACGCCTGTGTGGTCCTATGGTGTTTATACTTGCGTACTATTGTTTGTTTGTATTGTTTGTACAGTGGTACCTTCAGGCATTTGGAAATTGCTCCCAAGGACGAACCAGACTTGTGGACATGTACAATTTATTTTCTGAGGTCTTGGCTGATTTATTTTGATTTTCCCATGATGTCAAGCAAAGAGGTACTGAGTTTGAAGGTTGTCAGTTCGCCTATGATGTCAATAAGCCTATCAGAAGCTTCTAATCATAATTTTCTGGAATTTTAAAGGCACAGTCCACTTAATGTATGTAAACTTCTGATCCACTGAAATTGTGATACAGTGAATGATAATTGAAATCATCTGTCTGTAAACAATTGTTTAAAAAATGACTTGTCATGCACAAAATAGATGTCCTAACCTACTTGCCAAAACTATAGTTTGTTAACACGAAATTTGTGGAGTGATTGAAAAATGGGCTCTAATGACTCCAACCTAAGTGTATGTAAACTTCAGACTTCAACTGTAGTTTGGACACACCTACTCATTCAAGGGTTTTTCTTTATTTTTACTATTTTCTACATTGTAGATGAGTAGCGAAGACATCAGAGCTATGAAATAACACATATGGAATCATGTCGTAACCAAAAAAGTCTTGAACAAATGTAAATATATTTTATAGTTGAGATTCTTCAAAGTAGCCACCGTTTGTCTTGATGACAGCTTTGCACACTTTTGGCATTCTCTCAACCAGCTTCATGAGGTAGTCACTTGGAATGCATTTCAATTAAACAGGTGTGCCTTGTTAAAAGTTCATTTGTGTCATTTCTTTCATTCTTAATGAGTTTGAGCCAATCAGTTGTGTTTTGACAAGGTAGGGGTGGTACAGTGCCTTGCGAAAGTTTTACATCTTTATGTTTGAAGCCTGAAATGTAGCAAAAGGTCGCAAAGTTCAAGGGGGCCGAATACTTTCGCAAGGCACTGTATATTCAGAGCCATATCCCTGTAATGCATAGAAAATATCTTATGTCAAGTGTTACTGAAGTGGTGGGGTTGCAGGTTCACTAAAGCCTTTTCTTTTGCTATCGGCCGCCAAGTGCTATTGACTAGTTTTCATCAAGCTGTCCCCTCAAGAGGTTCAGGTTCAGGTTATTAATCAATATACCAGGGTGTTTATAAATATTACAGGAACAAGATCATCCACATTTATTGATCACATTTTTAATTATACTATAGAACTTTGCTCTAAAGCTGTATCCGTACCCATTGGATGCAGTGATCACAATATAATGGCTATATCCAGGAAAGCCAAAGCTCTGAAAGTTGGGCCTCAAATAGTGTATAAGAGATCATCAACAGATTTGGCATCTTATGTGGATGATGTTAAAAATATGTATTGGTCTGATGTGGTTAATAAAGAGCATCCAGATGCTGCACTTGATGAATTTATGAAATTGCTTCTTCCAATTACTGATAAACATGCAGCCTGTTAATTAAGAAACTGACTGTTAGAATTGTTAAGCCTCCATTGATTGATGAGGAATTGAAAAGACTGTATTGCTGAAAGAGACAGGGCAAAATTAGTGGCTAATATTTCTACCTGCACATCTGACTTAATGCAAATTCCGAAATTGTGACTAAACTCAACAAAGAGAAGAAGAAACGGTAATATGAAGCCAAGGTTAATGATATAAAGTATGATGGCATGAAATTATGGGCAGAAAGAGGAATTCAACTCCATCTTTCATTGAATCATTTGATGTTTCCAATTATTTCAATGATTATTTCGTTGGCAAAGTAGGCAAACGTAGGCAGGAAATGCCAACAGCAAACAGTGAGCCATCGTAATCATGCATAAAAAAAAGAATGGAGGAAAGTAAAGCAAAAGAAGTTTGAATTTTGTAAAGTTAGTGTGGGAGAGGTGGAATAATTATTGTTATCGATCAATAATGACAAACCTCCTGGCATTGACAACACAGATGTCATATCTTTAATCTGAGCCTTGAGGAATGACTTTGTCCTCAGGCCTGGAGGGAAGCCAAAGTCATTCCGCTACCCACGAGTGGCAAAGCGTGCTTTACTGGATCTAACAGCAGACCTATATGCTTACTGCCAGCTCTTAGCAAACGGATGGATTTTTTTTTTTACCAAATACAATGATATTTGTTTGTAATTTATTGCACTGACACAAATGTCTGAAGATTGGTTGAAGGAAATTGACAATAAGAAGATTGTGGGAGCTATACTGTTAGATTTTTTCAGCCGAGCTTGGAATCCCTCTTTCCTTCCTTCCTTTGTTGCCATCGGTTATCTTGGTCAGCAGAAACAGGTAAGCCCACTGTGTGGTATGTAGTATTCCAGACCTGGGAAGCTGAGAGATTCTTCTGTATACAGTATACACAGACATGCAATATCCATAGACAAACATTGGCAGTAGAATGGCCTTACTGATGACCTTAGTGATTTTCAAAGAGCCACCGTCATAGGATGCCACCTTTCCAACAAGGCAGTTCGTCAAATTTCTGCCCTGCTAGAGCTGCCTCAGTCAACTCTGAGTTATGTTGTTGTGAAGTGGAAGTTGTGGGTCAACCAAGCTCACAGAACGGGACCACTGAGTACTGAAGTTTGTAAGTCGTCTGTCCTCGATTGCAACACTTACTACCTCTGGAAGAAACCGCAGCACTGTTAGTCGGGAGCTCTCAGCCTCCCAGATCTGGAATACTAGAGAATTCTGTGCTTCCAAATTTGTGGCAACAGTTTGGGGAAGGCCCTTTGCTGTTTCAGCATGACAATGCCCCCGTGTGCAAGTTGAGGTCCATACAGAAATGGTTTGTCGAAATTGGTGTGGAAGAACTTCACTTGCCTGAACAGAGCCCTGACCTCAACCCCATTGAACACCTTTGGGATGAATTGGAACGCCGACTGTCAGCCAGGCCTAATCGCCCAACATCAGTGCCCGACCTCACTAATGCTCTTGTGGCTGAATGGAAGCAAGTCCCCGCAGCAATCTTCCAACATCTATTGGAATGCCTTCCCAGAATGGTGAAGGTTGTCATAGCAGCGGGGGCGGCAACTCCATATTCATTCCCGTGATTAGTTAATGCCCGTGATGTACGACGAGCAGGTGTCCACATACTTTTGGTTATGTAGTGTGTGTAGCTTCCGATTCATGATCCAGAAGTGTTTGTCATTCATAGGAAGTTATTAATATTATTTCACAAACATTCTGAGTAAACAAAGTCATTAATGCAAAAATAGCCATAAAAAAAGCAAAGTCGAGCAGGAACCGACAAGACGCTCGCCCCCCTCAGAACCGCCATGTTGGAGATAAGGTCAGTATAAATAGTGCATAAACGCCTCGTCCCGCTGTGGCGTCCATTATTTCCAAGGTAATGTATCCAAGGTAACGGAGGCGTTTATCCGGCTTATACCACAGAAAACAATATGAAAGTACACATTTACTTGTGTAGAAATCAACTTTTTTATTTATATAAGCTAATTCGATTAGTCTTTATGTTCCGTTCTTATCCCTCGCTTGCAAGCTAGCCAGCTAGCTATGGCTAACACAGTCACTACCTCTGCAGTCAGAATAACAGCAAAGTAGCGGTTTTCTATTTTACACACTACAGAAGAGAGAGAGGGAAAGAGTGAGAGGGGAGGAGAGGGAGATGGAACAGATGGATCCTGGCATGCAGGAAGGATATACATACATACTGCTAGCTCCATCACTCCACGGTCACACCATCCTCATCCCTCCATTCCTCCCACATTCACCCCTCAGCTCAGCACCCCACCTTCTCCCACTTTCCCCCTTCCCATGTGGATGTGTGGGTGGATGAAAGGACTTGGATATAATGCTAGCTTCCTCACCACAACCACCCTTTTCCTCGCCATCGCTCATCTCAATGTCCACCTCCACTCACCTCCCTCCCTCGTCCTAGCATGTGGGGTGTGTGAGCAGACGAGAGTAATTAGAAATGGAAAATCAACCTGGAAATATGTCCAAGACTGATAAAAGCCCACATCCTTATTTGTCTGTACTTGCATGCTTGAATCTGAGCCAGTAGGCCTAATAATTACATTGGCATAAGTTTTACTGCGATTCAGGAAGACCTCATTACCTACATTTTGGGTGATCTTTAAAAAATACAATTGAGATATTTAGTATCCTGTAGATAGCTTGGTTTTTGGAGTGTGCAATTTCCTCATTCACTGAACACTGCAACTTATACAGCTGTATTTAGATTTTGAATAGGAATGCCTACATACCATTGGCCCCTCTCCCATGGTCTCTCTAACCCCTGGCCTCTGACTTGTGGTTCATGGCATTTCCTCCCTCAGGTCTATCCCTCATCTTGTGGAATGGGGTGTACACATGAGATCATCATTCAATGTGTTAACTCTAACCCTGAGCTCTAACTGACCCCTTCAGGTCTGTCCCTCATCATGTGGAATGGTGTCTATACACAAGAGAAGATCATCATCCAGTGGACTCTGCTCAGTGAAGCATGCTACTTTGCCATCCAGTTTTTAGGTGAGTGCTTCAGATTATAAAACCTTTCCTATTTCTAACAATTCATATATTTCACTGAGGGAGGCTCCTCAGACCTGGCCGAATACTCTTTCCAATGCTGATAAAAAATAGTTTGATAGATGAATACAATGCATGAAAACCTATCTAGACTTTTTGTTGATATCAAGGACCTTGCTCCTGCTGTGCAATGCACTATCTTCAGACTGTGTATGAGTTAACACTGTCCTCTAGAGGTCGAGACACAGTAGCACAGTTTGGAGTCTCATTGAGCTGCACATGTTGAAGAGTCACTCTTCAGTTTCATTAAATGTGAAAGGGGTATTTCCTGCTGACTGAGTGTCATACATTATCAATCAATCAATATGTTTTCTATTTCTTAGTTAACTGTTGTCTCAATTCTGTAATTTCAGTTACGTCAGTCACTCTAGTGGAGATAGGCTCGTTGCCCAACGCTGCAATCTTCCTCCTCCTCAGCCGAGTAATCTTCCTCCTTGTCACTCTGCTCTACTACTACTACCTGGGCAGAGGACGACCCAAGAAGATCTGATGGCGAGGGGAACTTTGCTTCCAGATGTGGGCTCAGAGGGAGGTGGGGTGTATTGAGGAAGGCAGGTAGCCTAGTGGTTAGAGCGTTGGGCCAGTAAATGTTGCTAGATCAAATCCCTGAGCTGACAAGGTAAAAATCTGTCTTCTGCCCCTGAACAAGGCAGTTAACCCACTGTTCCTAGGCCATCATTATAAATAAGAAATAGTTCTTAACTGACTTAAAATTAAGGTTACATTTTAAAAAATGTAATGTGCAGTGGTGGAAAAAGTACTAAATGTACATACTTGAGTAAAAGTAAAGACACAATAGAAAATGACTCAAATGAAAGTCACACAGTAAAATACTACTGGAGTAAGTCTAAAAGTAGCTGGTTTTAAATGTACTTAAGTACAGTGGTGGAACAAGTACTCAATTGAGTAAAAGTAAATTCTATATATGAAATGACTTATAATAAGCAAACCAGATGGCACAATGTTCTTCTTTTTTTTGTGTAATTTACGAACGGACGGGCAGACTCCAACACTCAGGTCGTGTCTACACTTAACACTTACATGCGACTTCTGCTATCAGAATAAGAACATCGCATTGAAAAGACTGGTCTGATTGTGTTCATTCTGGCTGAATGCGTTGCGTGCGGATTTCTCCTCAGTCTGGACACAATCAGGCTACTGAAGGCGCATATAGTGGGTGACGTGATCAGCACTCCTCACACAAATCTCCAGAAAACGTATGTTTTGGGACCGAGGCACCGTTTCATTATAAAGTTGGAGGAAATGACGTTCCTAGCGGGTGAAGATAGTGTTTGCTGACCTCATAAATGCTAGCCAGCTAGTTAATATTTAGAAAAACTGTTTTTGCCTGGCTAGAGTTATGCTAACCCGTTTGCAATCCCTTTAGAGTAGCTTGCTGGCTAGTTACAGAAGTTAGCTACCGTAGTTAGCTATTGCCATCAGTTGTGGTGTTATTGTCGTATTTGGCCTATTCCACCGTTTGTAGAATGCATACTGGCATGTGCATATAGTGCGGGGAAAGGGAATCCGGAGACACTATGGACACAGTCGACACATATACATTGCATCCGGAAAGTATTCAGACCCCTTGACTTTTTTCACATTTTGTTACGTTACAGCCTTATTCTAAAATGGATAAAAAAAATAATAATCCTAATCAATCTACATACAAAACCCAAAAACACATTTTAGAAATGATTGCATATGTATCAAAAAAAAGTTTCATATTACATTTAGATAAGTATTCAGACCCTTTCCTCAGTACTTTGTTGAAGCATCTTTGGCAGCAATTATAGCCTTGAGTCTTCTTGGGTATGACGCTACAAGCTTGGCAAACCTGTATTTGGGCAGTGTCTCCCATTCTTCTCTGCAGATCCTCTCAAGCTCTGTCAGGTTGGATGGGGAGCGTCGCTGCACAGCTATTTTCAGGTCTTTCCAGAGATATTTGATCAGGTTCTAGTCTGGGCTCTGGCTGAGCCACTCAAGGACATTCAGAGACTTGTCCCCAAGCCACTCCTGCGTTGTCTTGGCTATGTGCTTAGGGTGGTTGTCCTGTTAGGTGAACCTTCGACCCCAGTCTGAGGACCTGAGCACTCTGGAGCAGGCTTTCATCAAGGATCTCTCTATACTTTGCTCCGTTCATCTTTCTCTTGATCCTGACTTGTCTCCCAGTCCCTGCCACTGAAAAACATCCCCACGGCATGATTCTGCCACCATGCTTCACCGTAGGGATGGTGCAAGGTTTTATCCAGATGTGACGCTTGGTATTCAGGCCAAGGAGTTCAGTCTTGATTTCTTCAGACCAGATAATCTTGTTTCTCATGTTCTGTGAGAGTCTTTAGGTGCCTTTTGGCAAACTCCAAACAGGCTGTCATGTGCCTTTTACTGGGTAGTGGCTTCCATCTAGCCACTAGCATAAATGCCTGATTGGTGGAGTGCTGCAGAGATGGTTGTCCTTCCGGAAGGTTCTCCCATCTCCACAGAGGAACTCTAGACCTCTGTCAGAGTGACCATCACCTCCCTGACCAAGGCCCTTCTCCCCGATTGCTCAGTTTGGCTGGGCGGCCAGCTCTAGGGAGAGTCTTGGTGGTTCCAAACTTATTCCATTTAAGAATGATGGAAGCCACTGTGTTCTTGGGGACCTTTAACGCTGCAGAACTTTTTTAGTACCCTTCCCCAGATCTGTGCCTCACCACAATCCTGTCTCGGAGCTCTACGGACAATTCCTTCTACGTAATGGCTTTGGTTTTTACTCTGGCATGCACTGTCAACTGTGTGACCTCATATAGACGGGTGTGTGCCTTTCCAAATCCTGTCCAATCGATATCATTTACCACAGGTGGACTCCAATCAAGTTGTAGAAACATCTTAAGGATGATCAATGGAAACAGGATGTACCTGAGCTCAATTTAGAGGCTCATAGCAAAGTGTCTGAATACTTATTTAAATAAGAATTTTGTAAAAACTTGTTCTTGCTTTGTCATTATGGGTTATTGTGTGTAGATTGATGAGGGGGAAAAATGTAATCCCTTTTATAATAAGACTGTAACATAACAAAATGTGGAAAAGGTGGAGGGGTCTGAATACTTTCCGAATACACTGTAAGTGTAGACATGTGACGCGTTCGGAATTCCATGATCAGAATCATAAAGCTGCATGAAGTTGTCAAGTCTAGACACGGCCTCAGACATCATTTACAAACACAGTGTTTCGTGAGTCCGTCAGCAGATCAGAGGCAGTATGGATGACAACGTGTTATATTGGTAGGTGTGTGAATTGGAACACATTGCTGTCCTGCCTGAGCTTTTGAAATTTGGGTAAAATGTACATTTTTTCAGGAATGTAGTGGAGTAGAAGTTGTAAAAATATAAATAGATACCCTCAAAAATTACTTAAGTAGTACTGTAAAGTATTTTTACACCACTGGTAATCTGTACGGCTGACATGCTTTACGTAAGTCATGACAGACACTAATGCCTGGTCTACACAATATATTTCTATCTGAAAGTACTGTGACGTTATGTCCTCCTGAACAGGGATGTGGGAGGGGCTTGGTGCGTGTATGGGTTATTATATGCATCCAGCCCCTTGCTATACCTAGACCCCAGATTTGATTATCACCACAGCAGTCAACACATGGTGGTGTCATAATCTGTTCTGTATATGGAAATGAGAAAGGGTCTGATTGTGAAAATGTACAAAGAGATTAAGTCATGCTCCTCCAAATACTGTACACTACTTGTGTGTGGAACAAGATTCAGAGTAAAAAAGGTTGTCGTTGTAAAGAAGGGGCAGAAATTTGCATTAAGGTTGTTCTGGTACTGTACCTCCCAGCCTACCTGTCATGTGACTTAGTGTGTGTGTCACAAATAATACCCTATTTCCTATATAGTGTACTACTTTTGACAACAGAGCTATAGGCCCTCATCAAAAGTAATGCACTATAGGAAATAGGGTGCCACTTGTAATAGGCCCGAGATGTACAGAGTAAATTGAAACACTAGGCTGTGTTTTTATGTCCAGTAATTTTGCTTTGTTTTTAAATTGCAGTATTGAGTGTGCGCTGATCTGTGGGAGTTACATTTTGAACATGCTGTGACTTCAAGGACCAAGAGTTTTTTTACTTGTGTTAACATTTGTTTTTCTCAATTTGTATGGTGTTGGTGAAGTTTTTACTGTGCATGAAGTGAATTCTGTATACATTTTCTCTCTCTCTCTCTTATCAGTCCTCCAAATCAAACACAGAATGTCACGACACTCTGTTTTAAGGGTGTGGAGTGTAAATAGCATTATAGCCATAGAAATACAGGCACTAGAATGGACATTCCCTTTCAAGTCAGTTATTCTATTTCAATGATCAGTCCTGCTGCCTTGTATCTAAGCTTAGAGTTGATATAAAATGCTGACTCCCAAAAGTTGAGGCAAATTCCAGCTGACAGACTGGTGACATAAAGTGTGGATCAGTGTCTGTATTATTGTCTGTTCTCAATGCTTCCTGGATCAGAACATTGAGGGAGGTCAGAGGTCAGCTTTTCATTCTGTCCAATGGGCATAGAGGTCACATGTGATAGAGAGAACTCATCTGCTAACATGTTATTGAGAGTGAGCTTACAATATGGAGCACCTTTGGGAATCAAACACTTTTTATCTGGGATAAAAACCTTTTTAATTAAATGATCTGTCAAGATTTTTGACCAAAACTAATCCACTAATGACAAGATGTTTATAGGCCTACTGTACACAAAAATACATAGTGCCGCTTCATAGCAGCTTGGACAGTGTACATTCTCACAGCCATTGGTTACTGATGATCATATCTCCTGTTGGTAACAATACAACTTTATTGGTCCAACTGTTACCTAACCAAACCATGCACATTGTGTATGGAATGTCCATACCATCATGGTTAAAGGCAGAGTAATAATAAAGGCAGAGGTTGATCTTGAACAGTACACTTTTTAAAAAACTGTGCGCTTAATGTGACCAGCAGAGTATGTATGTATGTATGTATGTATGTATGTATGTATGTATGTAGCACACTTTTATAGATAGCTAATATAGCTATCTATTAAAGCTAGCTAATATCTGTCTTTAGTCTTGCCTTAAAACCGTTAAAAGAACAATCACAACCTACACACAATTCACTTGATACTTGTATTGCTGCCATGTGGTGTCGTTCCTTTGAACAGAACAGGGAACGTATAGATTCTATAGATCATTAGTTGAATGTTTTCCAAAGGTGAATTAAAGGCCCACTCTCTGATTTAAGGAGTGATCCTGGAATGGTTTTTAACTAAGCAGTGACTGGAGTCGAAGCCCTATTTAATTGTTTTTCACTTAAGTGATATGTGTCTTGTTTTGATGATACGTTAGTTGACAATTGCATGCAATATAGTCCCTTGTGTACAGGAATGTAGCATGTGTCTTTTGTAGCACACTATACTGTAATAAAGGCTGGTAAGTAAGTACACAGAGGTGTGATCAAGCATGGTAATAAATGGTGAAAAAATGGACGTGTTAACCATGAACAGAATGAAAGTATTATAGTTTTGACAAAAGAGGCAAAAAGTATATGTTTGTGCATGAGGGAGTTTCCTCACAACATTGGACAGGTCAGGTCAACATTGGATCATTCAGAGATCCTCACTGAACTTCTGGAGAGAGTTTGCTGCACTGAAAGTAAAGGGGCTGAATAATTTTGCACGCCCAATTGTTCAGTTTTTGATTTGTTAAAAAAGTTTGAAATATCCAATCAATGTCGTTCCACTTCATGATTGTGTCCTACTTGTTGTTGATTCTTCACAAAAAAAATACAGTTTTATATCTTTATGTTTGAAGCCTGAAATGTGGCAAAAGGTCGCAAAGGGGGCCGAATACTTTCGCAAGGCACTGTATATATATATATATATATATATATATATAAATATATTTATTTGTATATATATTTATATTTTTAAAAAATGTGACAGCATTTTTATATTTGTCATTTGTTGTTCGGGGGATACAGGTACATTATCCATTTCAATCTAGAAGTTTATAAAACATGTACTCGTAGGCTGCCACTCAAAAAGAAAAACAAGAGTAAGAAATACAGAGTTTAATAGTTTAAGTAATAACAAATTCAGTATAAACAGGAAAAAAAAACTCCCATCCCATTGGGGGGCTGTCACCCCCCCAGTCGCCCCACGTGGTGACCAGGTAAAACCCTTCCCATACCACCCCATCACTTTAAATATATTGTTTGTATGTACTGTATGTGTTGGGCTTTATCTGAGATTATTCTTTACAGAGTCAAGTATATTTTTCCAGGGCCTCAATTGTTCCTTGACTAGCACCACTCATTCTCTGTTGATAATTCATTCTAATGTAACTGTATCCACTGGTGAATTCATCACATCTAAATGTGATGAGTTTCCGGCATATTTCAGTGATAAAATATCAAACAATAGGCTGGATATCAGTCAAAGCAAGACCTGATGAGAAGTATGATATGGGCCCTAGCCTCTCCCTCGCAAAGTCACTATGTACTATAGTTATTTTCCCTGGTCGACACAGACATGCTTTTAGGAACATGATATCACAACTCCAGCCTTCTACCTACCTTCTCGATCCTATCCCCACCACCTTCTTGATCCTATCCCCACCACCTTCTTCAAAGCAGTTTTTAATTGCATACAGTATATACTATACAAAAGTATGTGGACACACCTTCAAATTAGTGGATTTGACTATTTGGGCCACACCAGTTGCTGACAGGTGTATAAAATCGAGCACACAGCCATGCAATCGCCATAGACAAACATTGGCAGTAGAATGGCCTTACTGAAGATCTCAGTGACTCAACGTGGCACTGTCATAAGTTGCCAAGTCAGTTTGTCAATTGTCTGCCCTGCTAGAGCTGCCCTGGTCAACTGTAAGTGCTGTGGTGGGCGGTGGGACCCAATGCAGATAGCCAATTAGCTAATGTGCGGGTGCACTGGTTGGTCGGCCCTACTGAGGTAGTATGTACATGACTGTATAGTTAAAGTGACTATGATAAACAGAGAGTAGCAGCAGCGTAAAAAGAGGGGTTGGGGGGGCACACAATGCATATAGTCCGGGTAGCCATTTGATTACCTGTTCAGGAGTCTTATGGCTTGGGGGTAAAAACTGTTGAGAAGCCTTTTTCTCCTAGACTTGGCACTCCGGTACCGCTTGCCATGCGGTAGTAGAGGGAACAGTCTATGACTGGGGTCTCTGACAATTTTTAGGGGCTTCCTCTGACACCGCCTGTTGTAGAGGTCCTGGATGGCAGGCAGATTAGCTCCAGTGATGTACTGGGCCGTAAGCACTGCCCTCTGTAGTAGAGGTCGACCGATTAATCGGAATGTCCAATTTCGATTATAATTATTATTTTTTTACACCTTTATTTATCTAGGCAAGTCAGTTAAGAACACATTCTTATTTTCAATGATGGCCTAGGGGCTTAACTGCCTTGTTCAGGGACATGATGACAGATTTTTACCCTGGCAGCTCTGGGATTTGTTTTTGCAACCTTCCGGTTACGAGTCCAACGCTCTAACCACCTGCCTTACATTGCACTCCTTGAAGGAGCCTGCATGGCAGGCTGACTACCTGTTACGCGAGGGCAGCAAGAAGCCAAGGTAAGTTGCTAGCTAGCATTAAAGTTATAAAAAAAACAATCAATCTTCACATAATCACTAGTTAACTACATACACATGGTTGATGATATTTGTAGTTTATCTAGCGTGTCCTGCGTTTCATATAATCGATGCGGTGCCTGTTAATTTCTCATCGAATCACAGCCTACTTCGCCAAATGGGTGATGATTTAGCACTGTCTTTGCACCAAACCTAACCATAAATATCAATGCCTTTCTTTAAAATATATACACAAGTATATATTTTTAAACCTGCATATTTAGTTAATATTGCCTGCTAACATGAATTTCTTATAATTAGGGAAATTGTGTCACTTCTCTTGCGTTCCGTGCAAGCAGTCAGGGTATATGCAGCAGTTTGGGCCACCTGGCTCGTTGCAGACTGTGTGAAGTCCATTTATTCCTAACAAAGACCATAATTAATTTGCCAGAATTGTACATAATTATGACATAACATTGAAGGTTGTACAATGTAACAGCAATATTTAGACTTAGGAATGCCACCCGTTAGATAAAATATGGAACGATTCCGTATTTCACTGAAAGAATAAACGTTTTGTTTTCTAAATGATAGATTTCGCATTCGACCATATGAATGACCAAAGGCTCGTATTTCTGTGTGTTATTATGTTATAATTAAGTCTATGATTTGATATTTGATAGAGCAGTCTCACTGAGTGATGGTAGGCAGCAGTAGGCTTGTAGGCATTCATTCAAACAGCACTTTTGTGCGTTTTGCCAGCAGCTCTTTCGCAATGCTTCAAGCATTGAGCTGTTTATAACTTCAAGCCTAACTCCAGAGATTAGGCTGGTGTAACCGATGTGAAATGGCTAGCTAGTTAGCGGGGTGGGCGCTAATAGTGTTTCAATCGGTGATGTCACTCACTCTGAGACTTGGGAGTAGTTGTTCCCCTTGCTCTGAAAGGGCTGCAGCTTTTGTGGAGCGATGGGTAACGATGCTTTGAGGGTGGCTGTTGTCGATGTGTTCCTGGTTCGAGTCCAGGTAGGGGCGAGGAGAGGGACGGAAGCTATACTGTTACACTGGCAATACTAAAGTGCCTATAAGAACATCCAATAGTCAAAGGTATATGAAATACAATACATGGTTCAGAGAGAAATAGTCCTATAATTCCTATAATAACTACAACCTAAAACTTCTTACCTGAGAATATTGAAGACTCATGTTAAAAGGAACCACCAGCTTTCATATGTTCACATGTTCTGAGCAATGAACTTAAATGTTAGCTTTTTTACATGACACATATTGCACTTCTACTTTCTTCTCCAACACTTTGTTTTTGCATTATTTAAACCAAATTGAACATGTTTCATTATTTATTTGAGGATAAATTGATTTTATTGATGTATTATATTAAGTTAAAATAAGTGTTCATTCAGTATTATTGCAATTGTCATTTTTACAAATAAAAAATAAATCAGCCGATTAATCGGTATCGGCTTTTTTTGGTCCTCAAATAATCGGTATCAGCGTTGAAAAATCATTATCGGTCGACCTCTACTCTGTAGTGTCTTGAGGTCAGAGGCCGAGCAATTGCCGTACCAGGCAGTAATGCAACCAGTCAGGATGTTCAAGGGGTCTGAATACTTTCAGAATACTTTCAGAATGCACTATATAGTCCTAATAGTAAATAACATTAATACACCACTAATAGTTACCTTCAAGGTAATATGACCTGCAGCTCATCAGCTGTCAGCGGCTTCCTCCTCTTTAAAAATTCTTAAGGATCTGCCCCTTTTTCTTCCATTTTCGCCTAAAATGACATACCCAAATCTAACTGCCTGTAGCTCAGACCTTGAAGCAAGGATATGCATATCCTTGGTACCATTTGAAAGGAAACACTGTGACGTTTGTGGAAATGTGAAAGGAATGTAGGAGAATATAACACAATAGATCTGGTAAAAGATAATACACAGAAAAAAAATGTTCTTTTGTATTTTTTTTGTACCATCATCTTTGAAATGCAAGAGAAAGGCCATAATGTATTATTCCAGCCAAGTTGCAATTTCGATTTTGCCACTAGATGGCAGCAGTGTATGTGCAGAGTTTTAGACTGATCCAATGAACCATTGCATGTCTGTTAAATTTTGTAACAAGACTTCCCAAATGTCCCTAATTTGTTTATTAATAACTTTTCATGTTCAAAATTGTGCACTCTCCTCAAACAATAGCATGGTGCTATTTCACTGTAATATCTACTGGAAATTGGACAGTGCAGTGAGATTAACCTCTTGCTCTTACCTGACACGCAGGCGTCCCATCTAGACATCTGGAAATGCAAATGCGCTACGCTAAATGCTAATAGCACTCGTTAAAACTCAAACGTTCATTAAAATACACATGCAGGGTATTGAATTAAAGCTACACTCGTTGTGAATCCAGGCAACAAGTCAGATTTTTTAAATGCTTTTCGGCGAAAGCATGAGAAGCTATTATCTGATAGCATGTAACACCCCAAAAGACGTAAACGGGGACGTAAACAAAACAATTAGCATAGTCGGCGCTACACAAAACGCACAAATAAAATATGAAAAATTCATTACCTTTGACCATCTTCTTTGTTGGCACTCCTAGATGTCCCATAAACATCACTATTGGGTCTTTTTTTCGATTAAATCGGTCCATATATAGCCTAGATATCGATCTATGAAGACTGTGTGATCAACGAAAAAAATATAGTTTTATAACGTAACGTCATTTTTAAAATTAAAAAAGTCGACGATAAACTTTCACAAAACACTTCGAAATACTTTTGTAATGCAACTTTAGGTATTAGTAAACGTTAATAAGCGATCAAATTGATCACGAGGCGATGTATATTCTATAGCTGTACGTCTGAAAATAATGTCCGGGTAAATCTCAACCAAAATATCCGGTCGGAGACCGGAAGAACTGCGCTGCCTTGTGTCTGTTTGACCAAGAAACAAATCGTAGGCAAATGACAAGACTGTTGACATCGTGTGGAAGCTGTAGGTATTGCAACCTCGGCCCCATTTAATGTGGTTCACGTTTAACAATTGGTTGAAGTGGCGCATGGATATATTTTCCCATTTTCAGTGATCAGATTTTCCTGCACTTTTCGATGAAACGCACGTTCTGTTATAGTCACAGCCGTGATTTAACCTGTTTTATAAACGTCTGAGTGTTTTCTATCCACACATACTAATCATATGCATATACTATATTCCTGGCATGAGTAGCAGGGCGCTGAAATGTTGCGCGATTTTTAACAGAATGTTCGAAAAAGTAGGGGGTAGGAGTAACAGGTTAACAAGAATTTAAGCTTTCTGCCAATATCAGATATGTCTATGTCCTGGGAAATGTTCGTGTCACTTACCACCTCATGCTAATCACATTAGCCTACATTAGCTCAACCTTCCCGTGGAAGGGACACCAATGCCGATCAAACACACACACGTTTGACTCAAATCATTGGTACTTTGTGTCAACTCGGGAAACTGTGTGTGTGTGTGTGTTTTTCTAACCTCAATACAGATGTGTTTGTTGTGGTATCTCCTGTAGAACATGGACCTCGTGTTGAACTCTAGGTTTCCATCCTTCTTGAACCCACCTGTTCTCAGGGTGTCGTCCTCACATCGCAGCATACAAACCTGTTGCTACACAACACAGATACATACAATACAATTAGTCTAGATTTCGATGGAAAGATGGTTTGTACTGAATAACATCAGATGTGATTAGATGATGCAGATACAACCACTTAAGTCCATGGTAGGCAGGATAGATTTCTTGACAACTTGAAAGACATTAAACAAAGTTACATTTCAAATAAAAACTAACTTTTTACCACATGCGCCGAATACAACAAGTGTAGACTTTACTGTGAACTATGATAGTTCGTTGATGATGTGGACACCAATGAGCTTAACTCTCGACCCGCTCCTCTACAGCCCCGTCGATGTTAATGGGGGCCTGTTCGGTCTGCCTTTTCCTGTAGTCCTTGATCAGCTCCTTTGTCTTGCTCACATTGAGGGAGAGGTTGTTACTGCCAGGTCTCTGACCCCCTCCCCATAGTCTGTCACATCATTTTCGGTGATCTGTTGTGTCGTCAGCAAACTTAATGATGGTGTTGGAGTCTTGTTTGGCCACGCAGTTGTGGGTGAACATGGAATACAGGAGGGGACTAAGTACACAGCCCTGAGGGGCCCCAGTGTTAAGGGTCATAGTTGCAGACGTGTCGTTGCCTACTCTTACCTCCTGGGTGTTCCCTGTCAGGAAGTCCAGGATCCAGTTGCAGAGGGATGTGTTTATTCCCAGAGTCCTTAGCTTAGCTTAATGATGAGCTTCGTGGGCACTATTGTGTTGAACACTGAGCTCTAGTCAATGAACAGCATTCTCACATAGGTGTTCCTTTTGTCCAGGTGAGAAAGGGCAGTGTGGAGTGCGATTGATTTTGCGTCATCTGTGGATCTGTTGGGGCGGTATGCAAATTGGAGTGGGTCTAGGGTGTCAGGGATGATGCTGTTGATGTGAGCCATGACCAACCTTTCAAAGCACTTCAAGACGTTCCACGGGGTGGTAATTATTTAGGCAGGTTACCTTTGTTTTCTTAGGCACTGGTGGTCTGCTTGAAACATGTAGGTATTACAGACTCGGTCAGGGAGAGTTTAAAAATGTCAGTGAAGACACATGACAGTTGGTCCACGCCTGCTTTGAGTACACATCCTGATAATCCGTCTAGCCCAGGGGCTTTCGTGAGTGTTGACCTGTTTAAAGGTTTTGTTCACATTACCTTATCTGTTGTTAGTTGAATATTACATTTTACAATCGAGGTATAGCGATGTTTATAAACTGGGTAGTTTGAGCCCTGAATGCTGATTGGCTGAAAGCCGTGGTAAATCAGACCATATACAATGGGTATAACAAAACATGTATTTGTATTACTCTAATTACATTGGTAACCAGTTTAAAATAGCAATAACATGCTACCACACCACTCGCATCGCGTGTGCGAGTGTTGCAAATTAAATTAACACTTGCATGTTCTTCAATCATTGCACCCACACTGCTCGTGAGCGCCAACGAGCTTCTGCATTGCCAGGCTCTAAAATAGAAGTTGCTTCTATTTGTGGCGCAGAACGTGCTGTAAGTCCTGCCTCTCTTATCTCCTCATTGGCTTTTAGAAGCATTTGCCTACGTGCCATCTCCTCATTGGTTATATCCATGTGGGTGACTGAAAGATGAACGGAGGTCGGTGGTGGTAATACACCTTATGAAAGTTCGTTGCCAATCGCCATATAAAGTCCAAAGAAGAAAAAGTTTGTTATATGGCCAATATACCACGGCTAAGGGCTGTGTCTTAGCACTCTGCTTTGTGTCATGGAAAGGAATAGCCCTTAGCCGTGGTATACCGGCCATATACCACACCCCCTCGGGCCTTATTGCTTATATACTAGCTACGGAATTTAAAGTTAAATGTGGTGGGTGCCTCATGTGCATTACTAAATATAGAGTTAATAAGTGCAGTGCAGCAACGCATTGGAGAACACAGGGAACACGTTGTTCGGTTGAAAGGATTTTATGTAACTTTCTAACATTTTATAGCAAATGGTAGAAAGCTTGCTAGGTGTTTATCTCAATCTCACACGCAGAAATACAGACGCGATATGCAAATGTCACATATGCTACCTTTTGCCTTGAGCTTAGTTTTGAGGCTGCCATAGTGGTAAATTAGTGTGGATATCAATATTGCGTTCTGCTTTGCTCATTAGGCAAATATTTTATTGGAATGTATGGAAGTTGAACATGGCTGTGTTTATATTAGTTGTGTTATAGTAGTGCAGACTATTTTGGAAAAATAGATAGACATTTAAAATGAGATGATTAACAGTGTCTCATTTTCCTTACCCTAAGTCCTGTGTGTCTCAGTTGGTAGAGCAGGGGATCAATACAGAGGAGGGAGAAAAAGTATTAAATGTTTGCTAAGTGATGAAAATGTAAGTGAACTAAGGATGCATGCCAAGGAGGGGTGAAATACAAAGATGAGAAGAAGTTCATTTTTTCACAGGGGTCATTGACTTTTAATGACTTCACGGAAGGAGGTGAATGATTGCAGTTGTTTACAGAAACCCTAATAGCGAGCCAAATGCAACTTTGTTTAATGTCTTTCAAGTTGTCTAGAAATCTATCCTGCCTACCATGGACATAAAAGTCTACGATGAATCTGACATTCGAAGTAGATGGAGAAGTGTTCCAGTATCATCTTCAGAGACCAGACCCCGGTGTGCTAAAAATGTGTTTACCTAATGAAACGAGTTCTGATGGTGAGTTAGTTGTCTACAGTACAGAATGTGATCAATTATTTGTTCATACAATCCCAGCTAGCACAAATGATATGGCACATATCCGACCTGAGTTCGGCAGGCCGGATCTAATCCTGCTGGCCCAGTTGTAGCACCCGGATCCAGACGGAGGTCTGGTGTTTTCAGGGATGGTAGAATAAAGGGGGAGGCACCGCCCCCCAAAGCTTGCGGGGGAACCGCTGAGACATTTAAATGCCAAACACACTTATGGGAGGGGGGAGTTTGCCAGGGGTCCAAGGTTTGGAGGGATGGAGTCACACATCACACATTCTGTGGCCTGTCACAGATCACATCAGGCCCCATTAATTGTATACGGGTACATTTTATCTCAACATCCAATATAGGTTAATGATTTCTGAACAGATTATTTGGGCCTGACATTTAAAGCATGCTAAATGGGGTTCAGTGTATGACTACCAATCAAATGTAAAGACACATATATACTATTTGGCTGTATTACCCCAGTAGCACTGTTGAGAACAGAGCATTAATTTATTCATGTAATCGGCAGATTCTGTTAACTCTTTTGCAAGCTGCCCCGTGAATGTTGGTGGTTCATCAGACTCTGGCACTGTTACCCTGACACTGTCTTACACAGCATTTTCTAATCACTTTTCAAGTTGCAAAGCTGTCCTATCATAGCACTGCTGCTGTTTACATACTGTCATTTTTAATTGAAGATGACATCAATCAAGCTTGTGTATGTGAAAGGTGACTGAGGAGCATTTAAACATCACACAGTCCCTGCAACTGTTTAACTTTTCTTCCAGATTCTAACATGCACCAGTGACAAATTTGCTTCAGGTAAACAAAATGTTTATTATTTCTTTTTTTGTCTGTGTTTATCTAGGCCCACTACAATGCAGAATACGGGTTTCAGTTGGTTTAGTGATGAATGAGCCATCTAATTTAATGACTGATGGAGCTGAGTTAGCTTTTTTTCCTAAAATGTCATTTTAAGGTGCTCCAAAGCTTTTTACTATCATTCTTTATGTAATTTATATGTGTTTCATAATGTAGTTTGGCTTTCTTTTTAATTCAGTTTCGTCACACGAGTTCTCAGTTTGCAGTATGTTTGCCAATTGGTTGCGCAGCCAGACTAATTTGCCATTCCTTTTCTCTCATCCCTATCAACCATACAATTTTTTTAAATTCCTTATTAATCCACTGGGATTTAACAGTTTTTACACTCGTACATAACTGTCTTATTTGTGTGTATGGTTTGTGCTTGCTTGGGTGCAGGCACATGAGGGTGTGTTCCTAAGGGAGTGAGACTTGTTTTTTATGGGGTTTTCTCACGATTTAGTGTAATTGAGTGTGGTTGTACTATTTATAACAGTGTTCCTGTTGTTTTGGTTGAAAGTGGACCAGCTGTTGACAGAGAGCCCTTCACCGACGAAAACTGGCTGAGTGAAGAAGGGCATTGACGAGAGGCCATCACACTGATGAAACACATGTATGATGAAGCAACCGTAAAAGAAAAGATGAAGCTGACCTTTGCCTACTGCAAAAATTTTGCCCATGACCCACAGAACTCCTCTGACATACTCAGTGTTTCCGTGGTTCCTGGCCATACTAGGCATGGTATGTTTGAAATGGACTCTGTCAAATCCATAGTACGTGTGAGAACGCTTGAATGACATGTATTTATTTATTTATGTATTGTTTTTTTTTTTACAAAGCATGATCATGTCGCAGTGTGGACATTGCCAGACGCTGCACTTGATGAATTTATGAAATTGCTTCTTCCAATTATCGATCAACATGCACCTGTTATGAAACTGACTGTTAGAACTGTTAAGGCTCCATGGATTAATGAGGAATTTAAAAAAAATGTATGGCTGAAAGAGATGGGGCAAAAGGTGTGACTAATAAATCTGGCTGTACATCTGACTGGCTGAAATGCTGAAAATGTAGAAATTATGTGACTAAACTCAGTACTTTAAATGAAAATATAGTCAGAAAGATAAAATTCAACTGCATCTTTCATCGAATCAGATTCATCACAAAACCATTTGATGTTGCCAATTATTTTAATGATTACTTCATTGGCAAAGTGGGCAAACATAGACAGGAAATGCCAAAAACCAACAGTGAGCCATCGTATTCATGCATCAAAAAAACAAATAATGAAAGAAAATCATTGCAAGTTTGAATTTTAATTAGTGTGGGAGAGGTGGAAAAATTGTTATCGATCAGTAATGACAAACCTCCTGGCATTGACAACTTAGATTGAAAGTTACTGAGGATGGTAGGAGTGGCTATAGAGTCAGCTATCTGTCATATCTTTAATCTGAGCCAAAAGGAATGTCTTTGTCCTCAGGCCTGGAGGGAAGGCAAAGTCATTCCCCTACCCAAGAGTGGTAAAGCGGCCATTACGGATTCTGACAGCAGACCTATATGCTTGCTGCCAATTCTCAAACTGTTGGAACAAATTGTGTTTGACCAAATTCAATGTTATTTCTCTGTAAACAAATTAACAACAGACTTTCAACATGTACAGCACTGACCCAAATCCCTGATGATTGGTTGAAAGAAATTGATAATATGAAGATTATGGGAGCTGTACTGTTATATTTCAGTGCAGCCTTTGATATTATTGACCATAACGTGTGTTATGGCTTTTCAACCTCTTCCATATGTGACTCACCACTTGGATTCGGTCTTATGTGACAACGTTTGAATTTCTGTTTTTTACATTGGACAAAAGCAGAGACTCAGAAACAAAAGTGAAAATGCTGCCCCCTATCCCAAAAAGATTTTAAGGGTTGATCTGTGTGTCAGCTACTTCCAGACATCTAAGAGAGAGAGAACAGCTCACTGAACATGACTTGCCATAGCAGAGCTGATTACGCTGTTACAGTATGTTATCCAGAGCATTGGTGACTATAACAGTGCTGCTGGCAACAATTGAATTACGCTTAGTTGCCAACGTTTATTGACACTGGACATTCAACGGGTGTTGAGCATTCACAAATGAATCAGTTATTTTGTGCTCTGGCACACGAAGACGAGCATCTTTTGTTAAGACATGTAGCTAGATAGCTAGCTAGGTAACCAATGAATCCCAACGCATTACGTAACGTTAGTTAGTTGGCGAGACAGCTAGCTAACAGTACACTAACTTAAACTGAAAATACTTTGTCAAAATTAGAGCTAAACAATGGACCATAATCACAACTCATGACATTACTACCCTGCATGAATCAACCAGGTTCTATGAAAGTGAAGAGCATACACATAACGTTAATTAGCAAAACAACCAGCTAACGTTAGCTAGCTAACAGTACACTTTCACTTGCATAGGTTTATGCAGTTTTACTACACAATATATTATTTTTTTAATGAGATTACCTAGACATACTGACCAGCTCCAATATAGAGGCGCATGCTATATGGCAGACCAATCCCAACTAATCTCTCGGCATGTCCAGTCCACTCATTATCTCAGCCAATCATTGCTAGCACGAAGATTGCCAGCTTTTTCTGTGGCTAAACCAACTAGACTCGTAATTTAACAATTGTGTTTGTATTTACAGATGGCATACAAGTTTGATATTAAGGCAAATGAAAGTTTACATGTGCGAGAAGGCATTTCTGCAACAACAAAAAAACGCATTTAGATTTTTTTTTTTAAACGCATTTTGATTTTTTTTTAAAGTTTTACTTTGAAATGGCTCTCCTGTGAAGTTGTGACTTGCGACATTCACCTAGTTTCCTGAATCGGGTCACATATTATGGATTCAAAGCTATCTAGCTAATATAACTCAAAGGATTTTCTTCAATGGAAGCTTCTCTAATGTCAAACATGTCAAACATGTAAAGTGTGGTGTACCGCAGGGCAGATTTCTAGGCCCTCAACTTTTTTCTATTTTACCAATGAACTGCCATTGGCTTTAAACCAAGCATGTTGGTCCGTGTATGCTGATGATTCAACCATATATGCATCAGCAACCACAGCTAATGAAGTCACAGAAATCCAGTGGCGTGCCGTGGGCCTGGGGGCTGGGCCTTCAGTGAGGTCCTACACAGTCCCACCCGAATTAATCCACCTCTTATTACCATCATTATGATGCCATGGCTCTAGACACTATACATTTAGACAGAAACGCAGTATAAAACCAGGCGTTGCGTCACCTTTAAATTGACATTTTTATTCATAGAATTGCAGGGGAAGAGTACAATACCTTTCCATTGTGCAGCTCCCGTTGCCCTGCGCACTTGTTCGTTGAGCTGTAGATCCATTCGGGTGTCCCCAAAAGTTTTCAAAAGCACCATTGCGTGTAAGTGCCCAGCCGTGTCTCATTGCTGCCTTGGTTAGACAACTCAAGCTTGCAAAGCCAGTGTGGCTCCAAACACCAAATCTATTACTTGCAAATAATAGGCATTCCCAGCAGTACATTTTGCAGTGCTTCTCGGAGCCTGTGAGCCATTGTTGTACAGTCTATCTGTGCGTTTTAGTTCCACCAGTAAGTCATTTTCTATCGACATGGAGGCGAATGCTGAAAGCCTAGTCTGTCCAGTAGCATTTCTGGAATACGTTTTGATTTGCTTTAAGGCCAAGAATGACCGCTCGACAGAAGCCGTGGACACAGGGATAGTCATTGTCACACATGCCAATGTGTAAAGTTGCCATGTCCTCATTCAGATTTTTCTGCTTAAGGAAATCAAGGAGATCAGAGGGACTTTTCCCTTCAAAATCAGTCATAGCATACATTACAGTCAGTTCTGTTTTGTTTTTAGCTTGGATAGGTCGAACAGTGTTCCGTGACTCTCTGTTAAGCTGGAGAAGGCTGTTTGCGGGATTTTTTTCCGGTAGGTCTGAAAGTGGTGGGGGTCCAGGAGGGAGAGAAACATACATACAAGAGTATAACTCTTACTCTGGGGAATAATTTAATACATATTTGTGGGAAAATATATTTTAAAAAATATTATATTCTGATGATGTTTAGGCCAGCAGAAAAGGCCTTGCTGGCCCTGACGGCCCACCACTGCTGAAACCCTTAACCTCTCTGGGATATGTGGGACGGTAGTGTCCCACCTGGCCAACATCCAGTGAAAATGCAGAGCGCCAAATTCAAATAAAATACTATAAAAATTCAACTTTGATGAAATCACACATTCAATATACCAAATTAAAGCTACACTTGTTGTGAATTTCAAAAATGCTTTACGGCGAAAGCAAACGATGCTATTATCTCAGGATAGCACCCCAGTAAACAAAGAGAGAAAATCATATTTCAACCCTGCAGTCGCGACACAAAAGGCAGAAATAATAATATAAATCATGCCTTTGACGAGCTTCTTCTGTTGGCACACCAATATGTCCCATAAACATCACAAATGGTCCTTTTGTTCGATTAATTGTCCATTTATTTGGCGCGTTTGATCCATAAAAACACCAGTTCCAACTTGTGCAACGTGACTACAAAGTATCTCAAAAGTTACCTGTTAGCATTGTCCAAACATTTCAAACTACTTATGTAATACAACTTTAGGTATTTTTTAACATAAATAATCAATAAAATTGAAGAGGGGATAAACAGTGGTCAATACAGGATGATAACAAAGTGTAGCGATCATTTCTGGTCACGCGCCTCTATCTAACAGTACACTTCAAGAAACCCTCGTTCTGGATGGCAGTACTACTTCAGTACACAACGGAAAAACCTCAACCAATTTCTAAAGACTGTTGACATCCAGTGGAAGCGATGGGAACTGCAAGCCCCTACCTTATAATTCTATATTCCCAAGGAAAACGCATTGAAAATAGTGTCCTTGGGGTTTCGCCTGCCAAATAAGTTCTGTTATACTCACACACATCATTCAAACAGTTTTAGAAACTTCAGAGTTTTTTCTATCCAAATCTATGAATAATATGCATATCCTGGCTTCTGAGCCTGAGTAGCCGGCCGTTTACTTTGGACACGCTTTTCATCCGGACATGAAAATACTGCCCCCTGTCCCAAAGAAGTTAACAAAGAGTTGCAGTCTTTTGGAATGGGTGGACAGTAATAAACTGGCCCTGAACATCTCTAAACCTAAGAGCATTGTATTTGGTACAAATAATTTCCTAAGTCCTCGACCTCAGCTGAATCTGGTAATGAATGGTATGGCTGTTGAACAAGTTGAGGAGACTGAATTACTTGGCGTTACCTTAGATTGTAAACTGTCATGGTCGAAACTAGATTCAATGGTTGTAAAGATGGGAAGAGGTCTGTCCGTAATATTGAGATGCTCTGCTTTTTTGACACCACACAAGTCCCGCAGCCTTTAGTTTTGTCTTACTTCATTATTGTCCAGTCGAGTGCTGCAAGGAATGAACTAGTTAAGCTGCAGCTGGCCCAGAACAGAGCATCACGTCTTGCTCTTCATTGTAATCAGAGGGCTGATATAAATACTATGCATGCCAGTCTCTCTTGGTTAAGAGTTGAGGAGAGACGGACTGCATCACTTCTTCTTTTTATAAAAAAAATGAACATGTTGAATATCCCAAATTGTTTTGCATAATCAACTTACACACAGCTCTGACACACACTTACCCCAACAGACATTCCACCAAGTGTATTTTCACAGTCCCCAAATCCAGAGCTAATTCAAGAATGCATACAGTATTAAATAGAGCCATCATTGCATGAAACTCTGTTCCATCTCATATTGCTCATGTGAACAGTAAACCTGTTTTCAAAAAACAGATAAAGCAACACCTCACGGCACAACGCCTCTCTCCTAGATAGTTTGTGTGCTTAATATGTAGGCTAAGTGAGCCTTTTGTTAAAAAATAATAATAATCTGTCCTCGAGCTGTTCTATTAATATTCTGTATTATGTCATATTCCATGTTTTGTGTGGACCCCAGGAAGAGTAGCTTCTGCTTTGGCAACAGCTAATGGGTATCCTAATAAAATATCAAATTCCCAAATTACACTTAAATGGCGACAGAACCATGTATTCGAAATCTGATAGCTGTGATTTTATTGTTGTCTTTGTGTCTTGTCTGTAGATTGAGCAAGATTTAGCACTGATGTTTGGTGATGCAATTTCCTCAAAATTCCTGGGGAAATGGCCTACTGTCTTCAAATAGAAGGTCATCCTGCAGGGTCATAGACTCACACCAACAACCAAGCTGATATACAACGAGTTCACAGCTGAGGTGGAAAATGGTACAGTCATACCACTTTATACTGTAATATGATGTTCTACGATGAGCATGTGGGAGGCAGACATGTTTTGAAAGTTTTCTGTCAGAATTAAAATGTGTGTTTCTAGGCTGGGAGAGTGGCAAGTAGTCCATTCTTCTCCTCGTCCATCTTCTGCCTCCCCCCGCTCAATGCCGCAACAAGCTGGGAAAAATTAACATCTTGTGAAACAGCTGAACATCTTGTGAAGTTCCTATGGGTCAGGCTACAATTCAACACACATTTGTTATTGATCCCCTCCTTTCCCCTCTTGCCCTTCACCCCTCAAATGTATAAACACTTACCCCAACAAAGAACACTATCATCAGCTCTATTGCTATAATACCTCTTACTAGTTACACTATAATTTTAGCAGTATAAAACTGTAATGCACATCAGAATCACTACTATCTGGTTTGTGAGACTTATATTAGATGTTTTGAGAATTAATAGTAGATGTCCTAATGATATATTATTGTCTTATTGGCAGCAACCAGCAGCATCTTGATGGCATCGATGGAAATCAACAGCCCTATCTGCTTGCCGTGGGGACCCAGAGAACGAGCGTTCATGCCTACTTCATCATGATTGACAAACATGCGGCGCCTTGTAAGGCATCTGGCTCACTGGGCTGTTTTGACGAGCTACCAAAGCTCACTTTGTATTTGGTACCTCATACAGCCTGGCAAACAGTTACACTTTTCTACAAACAGCAATCTACGACATTGACGTTGATTCAACTAAGGCGAATATAAGGGTAGCAGTGCTGAGTGCCAGAATGTTGCATTTAACATATCTGTTTGAGACACAGAAATGTTTTGTTTTGCTTGCAAATGCCACCAGGCAAATGCCAATAGCCTTGTAAAACATATGAAGTTAATCCAATGTCTTTGTCTAGGGAAATCTCTGCATTTGAAGTGTGGTCAGGTTGGTTGTTCACATGTATTTGGCACTTTTTCTGGATGTAGAAAAAAGCATCTTAACAAGGTACATGAAGAGCGTACCGAAGCATTTTCTGATAATGATGGTGAAGGCTCCTCTACAGCTGCTAACAGTTTTGCAGCAAACAATGTTGGTGATATGCCAGCACCAAGCTCACATTGCGATTCAGCTCTGTATTATAAGAGTGTGGTGGATAATGGTGCCACAACAATAGCTAAACTCAAATCAGCAGGAGTTGGTGAAACAACCGTCAACACTTTAGTCAGTTCCATGGGAAAGATAGTTGATGATATCCACAGTCAAGCTAAAGAGACAGTGAATATGTTTCTGATTTTAAAATTAATACAATTAAACAGTGTTTTGGGCAAATAGAAAATCCTTTCAATGTATTGAATTCTGAAACCAAAAGGTTTAAATATTTCTGAAGAGAAGTGGGGAACTGTAGATCCAGTTGAATATGTTCTTGGCACAAGATGTGACACGCGATGCAATAGAACCACTGGAACATATGACCAGGTTATTGTTAAAGATAAATTCATGTACAAATGAATGCACATACCCATCCAGGCGTGAAGTCTATTTATAAAAATGCGCACAAACAAAAATTTGCAGCCTGTGGATGGTCCCAATGAAAGTCTACTTTATGACTTTCGTGGTGGATTTAAAAAAAATAATCATGCTCTATTCTCATAAGGGAAATATGCAATACAAATTCAACTCTTCTGTGAAGACTTTGAAACAGCTAATCCTCTTGGATTGAGGTGTGGCATATAGACATTGGGTGCCCTTCACTTTAAGAAATGTCTCTCCAAAGTTGAATTCCTCTCTGCTCAATATTCACCTGGTTTCTCTATTTCATACTCAATATATTAAAACCTATGGGTTTCACTCACTACTTGTACGAGATGTACGAGATGTAAACATTTTGGAAAGTGATGGAATGAAGGTTCCCATGTACAAGCATCAAATTCATTGAACTATTGTCCGAGTAACAGGTGGCAATCTTGGTATTCATGGTTTATTTAATTTTGTGGAATCTTTTAGTGCAAGACATAGCTGCCGTTTCTTTCTTGCTGAGAAAGATGACTTGCAGACAGAGTTTAGTGAAGACAGTTCCAAGATAGTATTGCGAACTAAAGAGATGCATGTGACATGCAAATTCAGAGCTTTCACTATGGTTATATGGAAAGAAACAAGTTACTTGAAGGTTCCAATGATTTGGGCTTAAATGCCATTCAGTCTTGTTTTCTACTGCGCAATCTATTTGAAGCAATTGATTGCAGAAACCCACAGATGTTTAAGCATTTGTTTCCTGGAAAAAGGTTGTTACCAAAGCAACGTTTTATGGTGCATTATCCGTGATGTATTCAGAAAATCAGGCTGATTCTCCATAGCTGGTGTATGTGCTGCGAAGCAAAACACAATCAAAAAAGATATAAATATAATGAAAAGCTATAAAAACATAACTAAAACATTGCCTGAGAAACACCAAAGTGGCATGACATACAACTGC
Organism: Oncorhynchus keta; assembly: GCF_023373465.1. NCBI lineage: Eukaryota > Metazoa > Chordata > Actinopteri > Salmoniformes > Salmonidae > Oncorhynchus > Oncorhynchus keta. Next base: position 697,511 of record NC_068442.1, read on the forward strand.
CAAACATTTGACCTAGGTAGATTGGATATTTGTCCAGGGAACATGGTGTCCTTAAATTTAATGGAAGGAGCTCATTAGGTGGCAAATGCACTCTGTGTGACGTCTTCCACTAAGGTTTTGAGTGTTAAATGGGCCAAACATCAAGGGAATGTCTACCGTTCAAATTTGGTTGTTTGTATTAAAGTTCATTGTGAGATGCCAATATTTCATGTAATCCAGTCTATTCTTGTAAAAGATAACGAGCAGTATGTTGTCATCTTTCCTTTAAACACACTGTTTCTTTGTGAACATTTGAATGTGTTTGAAGTTGTACAGAGAAGAAAGGGACCCCATGTTGTTGACTTTAAAGATCTTTTGTATCACAGATCATTCGACATACAGATGTCCTGTGGTGGTGATGATTCAAGTTAGTTTGTGGTCCAGTACTGCTTCATGTGATTTCATTTCCACGCTTGTACACAGTATCAGAACCATTAAGACATTTCCCCACGGAGGCACGGGCTTTCAATTCATACTTTCCCTATTGCTTTATTTTATTTCAACAATTGTACACCATGCAAGAACTGTTTGGGCTGTTTTGCAGCAATAGGCTTTTGTGTTGACTGATTTATGGTAGTAATGACATTTTTCTGCGTTTACCCTGATCAAGGTCAATTTATTTAGTATGAGTCAGAGTAAATGTGTGATAACATTGGTAGGAGTAAACATTATACTCAACAATTAATTCTAGAATACTGAACAACACTGCAGAGTAAAAAAATGTGAAACGCAATGACGTAGGAGTTACATTTCTACACCAAGTTGAGCAAATACAACTCTGAAAAAATAATTTGCCAGAGTACATTTTACTCTTTGGACTGAGACTAAATGTTATCTTTGGCAGAGATATGTTTTCTTTAAATAGAGTTAAATTTACTCTGTAATTTTTACTCTATATTTGTCTTGAGCCTCTTCATGGTATACGCACACCTAACCACATGCAAAAAGGGTTTTCTATTATTGGGGTTTCTATTATTGACTGCAGGTCGGTGGTGGGGGGTCATCTTTCTTACGCAGGCAAGACGATGAGCCACCACACACACACCCTACATTAGCTGTGGTGAAGCCTTGACCTAAAAAAAAACTCCCACTGTATAGAGTACTGTAGATGTGGTTCTGGATTCTCCTCTGATTTTCATGAACTCTAAAACATTATAAACTATATAAGCGTCCCCACCAGGATAATAACAGGCTCACCAAATCTGCTTTCATTCAAAAGATGTGAAGCTTCAAAGTTGATCTGTTGAATTTCTACACAGCTGGATCGCCTATTTTTACTGAAACAATCAATTACTGTAAGTATTTAGCCTAAGGACATACAGTAACAGCAGCATAATAACATAGTAACGCACAAAAAAATGGGACCTGAGGCTCCCAAGCTTTTCACCACTTCTATGAAGCCACACTGATGCTTACCTAACTTAACACTGAAGGGACGAGCACGAGAGAGAATAAGATAAGTTATACCCCTTACAAACCAAGACGAAAACCTGCCAACTTTCGCATGCTGGCAACTTTTTTCCGTCTTTTCTATGTATCTGTCTGAAAGGTGTTGCTGGTATCAAAGCCCAAACTTTTATTGCCCCCAACCGACCTAGTTATAATTGCGGTAAAATTCTGCCTACGGCTTAGTATAATATAAATGTACCCATAAAGCTGATGCGGCATTAGCACAAATTACATTTTAAATATTCTATTGTTGTCAGACATCACACTTGTTCTTGTCAATCACAAAGCTTCACAGAAATGCTTGTAATGCATTTATTCTTTCCATTTAAATGTGTGTAGTGCTGTCCTTGAGATGTTCTAGTATATTGTCACAGAAATGCTTTGGCATTTAGCCTGGGGGAATGCACACTGCAATTTCATATATTTTAAACAAATATTTGACAGGTAACTATTTAAATGCTCTTATATTTAGCTTGTTAATGATAGCTTGAGCTGCATGTTTTCAACTTAGCCTACTAGCGATGTGTAGTTTATCTGTCTTCAGCCAAAATAGCCCATGTGGACTGGGGAATTTGAAAAGAGAGCAGGTGCACGATGGGGTAATCACATCTAACATGGACCAGAAAATGTTTTCTCAAATCCAGGTTAGATTTTTTGTTTAACATGATCGGAAAGAGCAGATTTAGTGTTTTTTTATAAAAATAAGGACATGGGTTGTTTCAAAATACTACTTTTAAATGAGCCTAGGCTATATGACAGCGGTTCCATATATTCCATGGCATTCAAGTTGTGTGGGAAAAATATGATATGAAATATGATGATTTTATATTCCATTATATCTAAAATATGCGTGTTGACTGTGATCAAGGCAGGGGAATGTAATTGTCTTGTCTGTTTAATGAACAAGAGAAGAACTATTGATTTCATTTGCATAGCTCAGCCTTGTAGCCTAAAGGTTGCACAGACCAGTGACATAGTTAAACTCAAAATATATTATTTTATTTTGAAAATACATGTTATTAGTCTTTTGTTAGTCATGACCTGACTAAATGAATTAGTAATACAGATAATGGAAACACTTACCGAGTGATGCAAATGCTTCCACACAGGTGTGGTTCCTGTGTCAATTAAGCAATTAACATACCATCATGCTTAGGCTCATATATAAACATGCTGGGCAGGCCATTATTTTGGCTACCATGGCTATGCCCTCATAGGATGCCCCCATCATCAGGGCACGAGTGGTCACTGAATGGTTTGAAGAGCATGAAAACCAATGCAAATCATGTATACCATGGCCGTCTCAGTCACCAGATCTCAAGCCAATTAAACTCTTATGGGAGATTCTGGAGCGGCGCCGAAGACAGCGTTTTCCACCACCATCAACAAAAACACCAAATAATGGAAATTCTCATGGAAAAAGGGTGTCGCATCCCTCCAAAAGAGTTTCGGACACTTGTAGAATCTATGCCAAGGTACATTGAATCTGTTCTGGCTCGTGGTGGCCCAACGCCCTATTAAGATACTTTATGTTGGTGTTTCCTTTATTTGGGCAGTTACAGTACCTGTAGATGTCTTTGTGATGGTGTATATTCAATGGATTTATTAGACGCCCACCCACATCGACACACCCCTACCACACTCAATGTGCTAGCATGCTTAGGGGATATGGTCAGGTTAACTCTTTTATAGGGTGGTATCAGTGGTCAGGGTGGGAGTCAGACAGGAGGGTGGACGCACGGCTCCATCGGCAGTTCAACACGTGTGACACTCTCTCTCTGTGGTTACTTTGTAAACAGGAAGCTGAAGAGTAAAAACCACATGTTGAGGAAGGAATCAACAAACCTATTCATGTTAGTGTAACTATATTCAATGTAAAGGGTGAGCTCATTATTTATTTGCTTTTAATGACTCATGCATGAGCGAAGTTGGCTACTTTCTTAATTTTGTGTAGTTAAGTTGAAGGCCTTTAAAAATGATATCGTGTTCTTGAAGAGAACAGTAAGAACAACATGAAATGTAACATTTAAAGTATTACGTTCATGAATTGCAATAATTATTGCAGAGAAAAACATGTTGCAGTGGCCTATCATTTAACAAACTGTACAGTATCACCTTTTTTTTTTACAGACATGAAAGAGGAATGAATCCATCCATGTCTGCCGCACGGTGGGGATCTACCACGCCTTCACAGCCAATCGCGTGGCCCGTCACTGACACACATCCCGTTCTCTCACACGCACAACGGGACAGACAAGAAGACGGACAACTGTTCTCTCCACATTTTACACCAAAAAAGTAAGTATTTGTTTATTTGTGGGGTTATTAGATATTAGTTAATATTAGACAAAGTCACGAGGTATTTTGATAACTCTAATGATAGTCAGCACGCTATATAGCTAACTTAGTATGGCTAGCTAGTTTACATTTCTGAATAGAGCTAAAGTTATCTGGTTTATAACTGAGCCATACGCTAGGTAGCTGTAGCTAGCTATTAGTCATTTACTGTGAATAACATTTGATAGGGAAATGTGCGAGACAAAGTGGAACTTCCCATCACATCCCGAAGTTATGGACAGCTGTCAAGCCTCGGGTTGATAGAGAAACGATGAGTGAGCGCTATGCGCCCTGGTTGAATTTGGTGATTAGAAAGAAAGTTGTAGGAACATTTTCTCTCTGGCTGTATGAATAACGTTAGCTACAATACAATAACGTTTTGGTCGATTTGTGAAGTTCACACTTCTTGCATTGAATAGCTGACACAAATCTATAAATTGTGTTTTTTTCCTTTGCTTTGGCCTTGGTCTTGAGAGATGGACCCATGAATGTTGTAGCTCCTGGCTTGGTGCAATACAACTTGGTGTAAACGGATTCTGTGTCCATGTGCATCCTCCATTTTTCCTGTGAGCTGACAGTTGTTAAACGGAGAACGCTGGGGACCCATAACATAATACTAAAATATTTAACCCCAGAGGGAGGGCTGTACCATGCGAGGGTAATGGACTCACAGATGTGAATATTATGGATGTGACCAATAGAAAAACATGTTTTAACGTCTTTAATCGCCTTTAATCGGTTTTCCGTTAAAACGTTGAGAAAATTCATAAAATTCCACATGCACTATGCATAATCTGGTCCTATTTCGTATGACCGCTAGGGGGCAATTAAGTTCTATCAACACTTAGAAAAAAGGTTTCCAAAAGGGTTCTTCTGCTGTCCCCATAGGAGAACCCTTTTTGGTTCCAGGTAGAACATTTTCTTTTCTAAGAGTACCATCTGAAACCAAACAATTGGCCATTAAGCCCTTTATAAAGTGGCCACTTGCTGTTGTGGTCAATAGTGATCACTTGAGTCTGCAAGTGTTTTGGCCAAAATGAGCATTGAGACATTGCACACTCCACTTCCCAACTGACACTTCCATTTGTGTCAGTTGGAAGACAATCCATTTGCGAGCATTGTGTTCCGCTACCTGTCTTGTGCATGACTCACTCACTATGAAACACGGGCACTGGGGCAAAACGAAGCATCAGCTGATTTAGCTTGTTGTAGCCTGCCTGCTGCTAGCTAGCTTCAATGACAAACACATGGATTGAATTTTAGCTAGCTAGCTAAGGATGTTGGGCACTGCACACATACATTTGTCACTTATTTACAATAGTTTGACAACTTGCTGAGGAAGTTGTGGACATGTTCCCAGCAGTCAGTCAGGACTTCAGCTTGTTTCCAAAGCACCAACTGCTTCATTGTAACGTTGAGTCAGCTAAAAGCACAACGTAGCAGCAGACTCGACAGGGGCAGAGCAGGCTGTTCGCTGCTGTCGCTTTGCCTTTCTGTATAATTTTTCCAGCTTAACAACGATGATGTGCGGTGTGCTATAATAATAATTTGAAAGATGCACATCGCCTAACGTTACAGCATTGTTGCATTACATGTTGACCAGACCGCGCGTGCGTCCGTCCATGTTGATTTTGTCCTCCCATACCATACGCAATCAGGTGGTTGAAATATCAAAACCAACTCTGAACCAACTACATTCATTTTGGGACAGGTCGATAAGCAAACATTTATGGCAATTTAGCTAGCTAGCTTGCTGTTGCTAGCTAAATTTCTCTCGATCCTGACTAGTCTCCCAGTCCCTGGCGCAAGGGAGCCAATCAGCTGATGTTAGCTAATTGGCTAACAGTACACTAGCTTGAAATGGAACCACTTTCTGTCAAAATTGGAAAAGTGTAATATCTGAAAAGTAGCTAGCTAGACTATCTATCATGCATGATGGACGCATCTTCTTGTCATGGATGCCATGCCACGGTTGCCCTTGGATTGAAGACGTAATCCGGAGACGGAGGTGTTTTCTCCTTCTCTTTAGCTATCATACTCTAATTCCACTGATTTCAAAACTCCAGCCTCCAGAATATGGAGAGGAACACATATGCAGCTCCATTACTTGATACATTTTTTAAAAAGGTTCGTTCAACAGGATTACCAACACAGACTGACCAGCTCAAATAGACAGAAGCCATCTATATGGCAGACCAATCCTCTCTCGGCAAGTCCAGCCCACTCATTATCTCAGCCAATCATGGCTAGTGGGAAGGTTGACAACTTTTTCTGTAGCTTAACCAACAAGGCTCTTAATTTAACAATTTTATTCATATTTACAGATGGCATACAAGTTTGTTATTAAGGCACATGAAAGTTCACATGTTCCAGAAGGCATTTCTGCTAAAAAACGCATTTTGATACAAATAAACGTTCAAATGGCTCTCCTGTGAAGTCGTGACTTGCAACATACGCCTGGTTTCCTGAATCGCGTCACACGTCTACCACTTTGTGGAGCCGTTAGAAATGCTAATGATAGCCTAACCATTTTCAGGTAGATGGGAAGGCAATTAAAAGGTAACACAGTAGCTTATGCCTACCTGGCAGAATAATGATTATTTGCATTAATCCAGTGGCCATTTGTTTTGAAAACTCCATCACATGTGCGCTACAGAAACACCTCCAGCCAAACACAACTTTCTGGATTGGGCGCACCTGAATAAAAGGGTAAGCATTTTTGTGGACTTAGATCATCCCATTTTGTTGTTTAAAAAAAAAAAAAGGATTTTTTGGTATCGTTTTGATATCGAGTATTGTTTACATTTACATTACATTTAAGTCATTTAGCAGACGCTCTTATCCAGAGCGACTTACAAAATGGTGCATTCACCTTATGACATCCAGTGGAACAGCCACTTTACAATAGTGCATCTAAATCTTTTAATGATCTTAATCTTTGAATGACCTGGTCATCAGAAGGGGGAAAGGAGAAGATTAATTGTGTGTCGTCTGCATAGCAATGATAGGAGAGACCATGTGAGGTTATGACAGAGCCAAGTGACTTGGTGTATAGCGAGAATAGGAGAGGGCCTAGAACAGAGCCCTGGGGGACACCAGTGGTGAGAGCGCGTGGTGAGGAGACAGATTCTCGCCACGCCACCTGGTAGGAGCGACCTGTCAGGTAGGACGCAATCAAGCGTGGGCCGCGCCGGAGATGCCCAACTCGGAGAGGGTGGAGAGGAGGATCAGATGGTTCTCAGTATCGAAGGCAGCCGATAGGTCTAGAAGGATGAGAGCAGAGGAGAGAGAGTTAGCTTTAGCAGTGCGGAGCGCCTCCGTGATACAGAGAAGAGCAGTCTCAGTTGAATGACTAGTCTTGAAACCTGACTGATTTGGATCAAGAAGGTCATTCTGAGAGAGATAGCGGGAGAGCTGGCCAAGGACGGCACGTTCAAGAGTTTTGGAGAGAAAGGAAAGAAGGGATACTGGTCTGTAGTTGTTGACATCGGAGGGATCGAGTGTAGGTTTTTTCAGAAGGGGTGCAACTCTCGCTTTCTTGAAGACGGAAGGGACGTAGCCAGCGGTCAGGGTTGAGTTGATGAGCGAGGTGAGGTAAGGGAGAAGGTCTCCGGAAATGGTCTGGAGAAGAGAGGAGGGGATAGGGTCAAGCGGGCAGGTTGTTGGGCGGCCGGCCGTCACAAGACGCGAGATTTCATCTGGAGAGAGAGGGGAGAAAGAGGTCAGAGCACAGGGTAGGGCAGTGTGAGCAGAACCAGCGGTGTCGTTTGACTTAGCAAACGAGGATCGGATGTCGTCGACCTTCTTTTCAAAATGGTTGACGAAGTCATCTGCAGAGAGGGTGGAGGGAGGGGGGGAGGAGGATTCAGGAGGGAGGAGAAGGTGGCAAAGAGCTTCCTAGGGTTAGAGGCAGATGCTTGGAATTTAGAGTGGTAGAAAGTGGCTTTAGCAGCAGAGACAGAGGAGGAAAATGTAGAGAGGAGGGAGTGAAAGGATGCCAGGTCCGCAGGGAGGCGAGTTTTCCTCCATTTCCGCTCGGCTGCCCGGAGCCCTGTTCTGTGAGCTCGCAATGAGTCGTCGAGCCACGGAGCGGGAGGGGAGGACCGAGCCGGCCTGGAGGATAGGGGACATAGAGAGTCAAAGGATGCAGAAAGGGAGGAGAGGAGGGTTGAGGAGGCAGAATCAGGAGATAGGTTGGAGAAGGTTTGAGCAGAGGGAAGAGATGATAGGATGGAAGAGGAGAGAGTAGCGGGGGAGAGAGAGCGAAGGTTGGGACGGCGCGATACCATCCGAGTAGGGGCAGTGTGGGAAGTGTTGGATGAGAGCGAGAGGGAAAAGGATACAAGGTAGTGGTCGGAGACTTGGAGGGGAGTTGCAATGAGGTTAGTGGAAGAACAGCATCTAGTAAAGATGAGGTCGAGTGTATTGCCTGCCTTGTGAGTAGGGGGGGAAGGTATTGTTCTTTCAATTCTGCCCTCTAGAGGATTTAGCAGAAAAGAACACACGGCACTTGTGTTCGGCAATAAATACCTTCTTAATCACCTTCCCCCCCTACTCACAAGGCAGGCAATACGCTCGACCTCATCTTTTTATTGCCTCAAATCGGCAATAAATACATATTGCACTTCTCATTTCTGTGAATGTCCAAATCAATGTAAGAACTGGTGTTCAACTCAGGGTTTCCGTTAGCTGGTTATAATAGCCTGATTTTGGCCCCCCCAAAAATTGAAAAACTGATAAGTAAAATTGCCGCCTGACAATTAAGAACAAAAAATACCATTACGAAATAATGCTTTTTAGCCTATTCATTTACTTAAATACCAGTCGATGGAAATACATTTGACAGGTCATGCTTATCGGTCTATAGGGTAATTAGCATAATTTTGTGAAGTTAAATTGGCGCGTGTGTGTACAGTATATTCGTTATGTATCTTATTTATCACATGCGTACAGCATACAGATACAGAGCCTTTGAGCGGAAAATATGTCAGCATCTCAAACACCAAATGCACAGACAATGGTAGGCATGCTTCATCAGCACGTCACACACCACTTTGCAAGGAGCTGGAGGTAGTATGAAAACATATACTTAATTGTTTGAAACCTGAACGTTTTGCTACCTTGCTTTAAAGTAGCCTAGCCAAAATCCGACCATATCCGTGGAGGAAATTATTTTATATAAACTTTCTTTTATTTCTTTCACAATCCTAGTCATATTAGCAACCCATGCTAATTTTTGCATATAGATTTCCCTTTCTACATTTCTAACGGATATTTTCATCTGTCACACTGTTCATAGACTTCAGTACAGGACAGGGGTTGAGGTGTTCATAGACTTCAGTGCAGGACAGGGGTTGAGGTGTTCATAGGCTTCAGTGCAGGACAGGGGTTGAGGTGTTCATAGGCTTCAGTGCAGGACAGGGGTTGAGATGTTCGGAGGCTTCAGTGCAGGACAGGGGTTGAGGTGTTCATAGACTTCAGTGCAGGACAGGGATTGAGGTGTTCATAGGCTTCAGTGCAGGACAGGAGGAGATGTTCAGAGGCTTCAGTGACAGGGGTTGAGGTGTTTAGATGCTTCAGTGCAGGACAGGGGTTGAGGTGTTCATAGGCATCAGTGCAGGACAGGGGTTGAGGTGTTCATAGACTTCAGTGCAGGACAGGGGTTGAGGTGTTCAGAGGCTTTAGTGCAGGACAGGGGTTGAGGTGTTCAGAGGCTTCAGTGCAGGACAGGCTCATCATGGATGGAGGGTGTAGGAGAAGAGCTCAACTCTTCCACTGAGGGCAGGACAGGATTTCACTGGGAAGACAAAAAACTAACACAACACACTGTAAATACAAAAAGCATATACATTCCATTACAGCAGCGCCACCATAGGTTTGGTCAAAAAGTTTCTCCATGAAGTTAAACTCAGACATCTCAGAATTCACAAAGTCTAACACAGACTGCCATCTCGCACACTTGACACATTGATGTAGCCCGTTAAATGTTCCTGGATAAAGCCCTGATCATCCACATACCTAAATGATAACTGCGAGCAGACTGGTTGCACCATTGGTCCCAGAGTGGTGGGGCAATTCTTACTTCCTGGGGCCTGGAGTTTTTTCATTTTCTTGCCCTATAAGGTATGACAGTGATTAATCAGTTGTACATGTTTTGCACGGGCCATTATAGGACCAGTTTTTCTAATCAGGTCACGTGGTTTTAAAAACCTCCTGGAAAAAACTCCAGCATGGTCAGATAATAGGTCTGGGACAGGTAGCACATCCGGTGAACAGGTCAGGGTTCCATAGCTGCAGGCAGAACAGTTGAAACTGAAGCAGCAGCACGACCAGGTGGACTGGTCAGGTCCTCCGAGAGAGAGAAAGAAAGAGAGAAAGAGTGAATTAGAAAGAGCATACTTAAATTCACACAGGACACCGGAGAAAAGACAGGAGAAGTACTCCAGATATAACAAACTGACCCTAGCCCCCCGACACGTAAACTACTGCAGCATAAAAACTGGAGGCTGAGACAGGAGGGGTCAGGAGACACTGTGGCTCCATCCGATGATACCCCCGGACAGGGCCAAACAGGAAGGATATAACCCCACCACTTTGCCAAGCACAGCCCCCACACCACTAGAGGGATATCTTCAACCACCAACTTACCATCCCGAGACAAGGCCGAGTGTAGCCCACAAAGATCTCCGCCACGGCACAACCCAAGGGGGGGCGCCAACACATTGCAAACAATAATGAAAATGTCTGCAGTTTCTACTGGTCATTGTTTTCAGGCTGGATATATTGGTGCTAGCTAGGTACAAAGCTAAAGCTAGCTACCCCAGATGTCTGACATATAATGCTTTCTAGCCAACTGTATTGTAAACACATCATTTGTGGCAGGTGTTTGCTTGCAGACTTTTTTGTACAGCTTTGAAAATTCTACTGATAGTAGTGGTGGAGCTTGGCTTGCATGTGCAAATTCAGCACACACAACATTCTATAATAGTGTTATTTGACATTTCAAATGAAAAGCTTATTTATCTCATCAAATAGTGTTATTGTCAAATAGTATTAAAATAGTGTTATAGTATAGTATGTCGTGAAGCTAATAGCAGTGACTCTATTACTGTGTAACTCCGGTAGGGCAACATCTGAACAATAGCGCACTTGGTAATGTGTGTACCGGTGCTCGACCAGTCGCTAAAGCCAACATCACCCACAACGGAGAACGGTTGATTGTCAAGGGCAATGAATTCCATTATCTTGGCATTAATGGATTTTGCTTTTGAGTTGTCTCACTGAAAATATCTTCCATCTTCCACTATCTTCCACTCTTCCAAATGACTGCTCGATCCACACAGCAGACATTGTGGGCTAGGTTCGGAATGCTGTGTTGCACGTGAAGCGCAAACGTTTATGTGGTGTCATTAAGGCCTGTACCTACATTATATAGGTATGCACGTTAGCTTAGACATCGGTTTTTAACATTGCCGTTAAACTAGACATTGGGGCTATACCGATGTTGGCATTTTTAGCTAATATCGTCCGATTCCGATATGTTCACCGATGTATTGTGCATCCCTATTTTGTACACCTAGTGTATGTAAAAACAAAAAAGTGCCTTCTCCCAACTGCTGTTTTCAGATCTCTCCACAAGTTTTCAGATCTGGACTCATTGCTGGCCACTTCAAAACAGTCCAGCGTTTTGTCTTTAACCAATCCCGGGTGCTTTTCGAAGTGTGTTTGGGTCATTGACCTTATATGGAGACCGAGCTTTCGGGAAAGTTGTGTCCGACATTGCGCTCCAAAATGCCTTGGTATCAGTGGAGGCTGCAGAGGGGAGGGCAGCTCATAATAGTGGATGGAACTGAGCAAATGGAATGGCATCAAACAAATGGAAACCATGTGTTTGATGTTGTTGATACCTTTCCACTTATTTCGCTCCATCCATTATCACGTGCCCGTCAAGGTACCACCAACCTCCTGTGCTTGGTATTCTCCTGATTTCATGATGTCATGCACATGTTCAAGGCACCCATTTCCAGAGGCAGCAAAGCAACCCCAAAACATCTCTGAACCTCCTACATATTTGACTGTAGGGAAGGTGTTCTTTTCTTTTAGGGCTTTATTTTGTTTTCTTTAGAAATAGAGATGGTGTGCTTTTCCAAAAATATGTAAATTGCCGTCAGCCTTTCTTCTGTCTCTCTCTCTCTCTCAATAATGGGGTCCTCATGGATCTCCTACCATATAACCCCTTTTCAAAAAAAATACATGCCCTCCTAAAACTGGTTAGAACTCCAGTTCAGTTTGTGATATTAAGATTCTAACAATGACTGTGTGTTATATCGACATATTTAGAAGAAGTCAAGGACAGAGGGGGCCATGACTTTAAAAATGGCAGAGTAATAAGATCATTTGATTAATGAGCAGTCCAAATGGCTGCTTTAGTGGTTCTAGTGTTAAGGTTTATGTGCTTTGTGTAGTAGACTATAGTATCTGCTGCTACTGTACTTAGGCCTACTTGTTTTTATGTGCTTGACTAGAATATCTGGTTCTGATCAATCCTGTCCTTACACGTTAATAATGTGAGGGCAGATGCTGGAGAGGAGAAGCAAGTACAGGGAGTGAACATTTAATTAACAATGGGCATGGAACAGGACAGGACTGCGTCTGGACAGGGAAACAGGTAAACGACAATAATGCTGATGCGGGGAACACATGTAGGAACAGACCGAGATAGATGGGGCAATCAACAAGGTGAAGGAGTCCAGGTGAGTCCAATGAGCTCTGATACGCGTAATGATGGTGACAGGTGTGCGTAATGAAGGGCAGACTGACAGTGACGTGACAGTACCCCCTCCCCTCTAGAGGCGCCACCCAGCGTCCCGCCTGTTTTGAGCCTGACGGGCTGGCCGAGGCATGGGTGCTGGACAAGCCGGCTGATGTGTAGAAGCCCGACGAGCCTGCAGATGTCGTGGGAGTCGGCTGAGGCATGGGAGCCTGACAATCCGGCTGAGGCGTGAAAGCCTGACGATCCCACTGAGGCGTGAGAGCTCTCGACGAGCCGGCTGAAGCATGACGGGTGCCTATAGAGGCAAGAAAACCTCTTGAGCCAGCTAAGACATGGAATCCCGACGAGCCAGCCGAGGCACTCTCGGTTCCATTGGCGACGGCACCCAGACCCAACGTCAGCAACAAAAACAAAAAAACTAAAACTCCCTCATGCTTCACATATTGGTGTCAGCATTCTGTGAGCGCAGATGCTGGAGACGAGAAGCAAGTACAGGGAGTGAACATTTAATGAAACTCGGACATGAAACAGAGCACGGACAGCGTCTGGACAGGGGAACAGGTAAACGACAATAATGCTGATGCGGGGAACACATGTAGGAACAGACCGAGATAGATGGGGCAATCAACAAGGTGAAGGAGTCCAGGTGAGTCCAATGAGCTCTGATACGCGTAATGATGGTGACAGGTGTGTGTAATGAATTGTAACCTGACACCCTCGAGCGCCAGAGAGGGAGAGCGGGAGCAGGCGTGACAAATAATTAGGTCTATGTAATAACCACTAATGGTGTGTGTGTGTGTGTGTGTGTGTGTGTGTGTGTGTGTGTGTGTGTGTGTGTGTGTGTGTGTGTGTGTGTGTGTGTGTGTGTGTGTGTGTGTGTGTGTGTGTACTGTATCTGGTCTCAGTGTGAGACTCAAAACTGACACTACATCCTGCTCATATTAAGAGCTACGACACAGTAGTGCCTTGCAGCGATTGCTCTGCCATGTGAACAGAGGGAAGGGATCGTGCAGGCAAACAGGCAGGGTGGACTGAGAGGAGCAAAGCATATGTGCGTGTGTGTTAAAACCCATGAGAAGCCTTGATGATCCAGTGTAAACTTGGCCTTATTCACGGTATGCCGACGGATGTATATAAACGCTGAAAGTGCCATGCAGATGTGCAAGATCAGGAACAGGCCGCATATCTGGCATTGGTCAGCGCTTAAAGCTGGGCACTGTGCCCAGTTTGACTAGGCTACTGATATTCCATGGGGATACTCGGCATGCAAAATCACTTGTAGATCAATGACTATCAACAGAATTACATGCTTAGTTTGACATTGAAGGAGAGGACGCATCAGTCGTCACTTTAGGTATTTTCAGAAAGTAGAAAGAAAGTAATATGAACAAAACATTTTTGTGAATTGGCAATGCCTAACAGTTTTAATTGATTTTCTGACCAATGCATTCTACATTTGGATCGGTTTGCGGTCCGCAGACTGATGCCTTCTGAACTTAAACATTTGAATCCGCGACCAGTATGGGTGAATCCCTACACACTGTAAAAAGAGGTTGTTGTTGCTGTTATCTAGAAGTGGAGATGACAGTAGAATTGCTATATAGGCTCTAACACAGGACTTGGGGATATTAAGGACTGGGGGTGAAACACCACTGCAGGGATAGGCAGTATACCCTTGTTTACTATATACCAGTATTGCTGCATGGACCAGTTTGGGTTTTTATTTTACTTTCTGCAATGATATTTCAATGTTTGGTTTGTTAAATGTGATATGCCACTCCAACGCTGTTTTTATATTTCACCTCATATGCTAGATGAGTTGTCTCTCTTCCTCTCCTCCTGCTTGACACTTTCCCATGCATTTCCCACACCCAGCCCTTTCCCCTGTCACTGTTACTGTAATTGAATTATGCCAATGTGCTTTCATTAATTGAAAACCCTTAATCTATTTTATGAGAATTTGTAAGATTCTTGTTTGTATAAAATAGACGGAGACCAGTCTTTTTAATAATAGGTAACAGAATTTATTCTCGGAGCGCGCTGCCACTTCACCACGAGCAACAGTTTATATACAAATCATGACGTCATTTCATTGTTTTAACAGAATCCCCTCCTCTCGACCGGGACAAAGGTGAAAAGTTCATTCTAACTTACTAACACACTCCCAGGTAACTTTTGACCCCTCAACATTATCGATCACCACTGAGCTGACAGTTCTAATTAACAGAAAACTTAGGAATGCACTCAGTCTTATCTAAAAACCCCAGAGCTCAGTTCCGTAGGTTCAACCATAGGTTAATGACCTTATCTGTTTACACAGTCCACAACCCATTAGTTTCTTCCTAGTTGGAATGGTATTCATTAACTTTAATTACTCCTTGTCTGTGTCATACAATCCCATCGTATGAACTTATATTGTTAATCAGATATAATAAAACAGAGTATAAGTTTACTTAGTTACAGTTCCATTTAAAATGATTTGTTCAGTCATGTAATCATAACTTTCCCAACAGTCACTCAAGGAGAGCAAGTTGTTGCTCGACCTCGGAGTCAGGGGCACTTACCGACAAGTTGCAGTTTACTCTGTCTGCATGGTTAGATGCAACAGGACAATGATGCTGCTATCCACTTTGCTTCTCATTATAAATCTGCAAGTGTTCTATGATTATGCTATTTGTTAGTGTATCTTACTGTCTACAAACAGATAGTTTGTATTTCTTAGCAAGTTATGGCTAAAATAAATAGTGTTAGCTGGCTGGCTAAATGTACTCAGAGTCAGCGCAAACATAGCTAGGCTCATAACAGTGCTGATGTAGGCTTAGATCAGCATTTTGTTTGCGCAACTACATCTTCTAAATCAGAGAGGAATAGGCTAGCATTAATATGTTAGCTAGCTAGCTACATGAAGTAAGAGAAAACTCAAATACAACATCTAATTAGGATCAGCTGGGAAACACTGACCAACATTTTGGTTCCTAACCTGTCACAATAATTCCTCCCAGGCTTTTTCATTTGTTGTCATTCGTTGTCATGCTTTCCTCCTGGCTACCCCAACCCCGGCCAACAGCTATGCAGCCCGAGCCTCCCCAGCGTCTCGTTCACCCAAATTCAGATAGAAGATGTTCTGAAAGAGCTGCATAACCTGGACCCGTACAAATCAGCTGGACTAGACAATCTCTTTCTAAAATTAATTAAATCCACTACCATTGTTGCAACCCCTATTACTAGTCTGTTCAACCTCTCTTTCGTATCGTCCGAGATTCCTAAAGATTGGAAAGCTGCCGCGGTGAACCCCTCTTCAAAGGGGATGACACACTGACCTATATCCATCCTGCCCTGCCTTTGTAAAGTCTTTGAAAGCCAAGTTAATAAACAGATCACTGAGTATGTAGAATCCCACCGTACCTTCTCTGCTGTGCAATCCGGTTTCCGAGCTGGTCACGGGTGTACTTCAGGCACGCTCAAGGTACTAAACGACTATCCTACCGATCCTCGACTTCGGCTATGTCATCTACAAAATAGCTTCCAATACTCTGCTCAGCAAACTGGATGCAGTCTATCACAGTGCCATCCATTTTGTTACCAAAGCCCCTTATACCACCCACCACTGCGACCTGTATGCTCTAGTCGGCTGGCCCTCGCTAAATATTCGTCGCCAGATCCACTGGCTCCAGGTCATCTATAAGTATGCTAGGTAAAGCTCCGCCTTGTCTCAGCTCACTGGTCACGATAACAACACCCACCCGTAGCACGCGCTCCAGCAGGTATATCTCACTGGTCGTCCCCAAAGCCAACATCTCCTTTGGCCGCCTTTCCTTCCAGTTCTCTGCTGCCAGTGACTGGAATGAATTGCAAAAATCGCTGAACCTGGAGACTTATATTTCTCTCACTAACTTTAAACATCAGCTATCTGAGCAGCTTACCGATCGCTGCAACTGTACATAGTCCATCTGTAAATAGCCCACCCAATTTATTGCCTTACCTCCTCACGCCATTTGCACACACTGTATATAGACTTTTTTCTATTGTGTTATTGACTGTACGCTTGTTTATTACATGTTTAACTCTGTGTTGTTGTTTGTGTCACACTGATTTGCTTTATCTTGGCCAGGTCGCAGTTGTAAATGAGAACTTGTTCTCAACTAGCTTACCTGGTTAAATAAAACAAATAAAAAGTAGCCTTCATCTAACCTAACTGTTTCTTTCTCTCAGTTGCAGAGTCGTAACCATGGGGAAGGGATGCATCACGGCAACTAAGTACTTCCTGTTCCTCTTCAACCTCCTCTTCTTTGTAAGTGACATCACCACCTTCAGCCCTAGCCTGCTATCTATGTCAATGGATATCTACGTCAACCCCAGCCACTGTAGCCTTCATTTGCATCAAATCCATCTGACTTAAGAGAATATTACTCCGTGTATAATGACTAGTAGTTATTGAAGATCATTCATAGAAAACGTGTGTGTTTTTTATTTTATTTTTTATTTCACCTTTATTTAACCAGGTAGGCTAGTTGAGAACAAGTTATCATTTGCAACTGCGACCTGGCCAAGATAAAGCATAGCAGTGTGAGCAGACAACACAGAGTTACACATGGAGTAAACAATTAACAAGTCAATAACACAGTTGGGGAAAAAAAGGGGAGTCTATATACATTGTGTGCAAAAGGCATGAGGTAGGCGAATAATTACAATTTTGCAGATTAACACTGGAGTGATAAATGATCAGACGGTCATGTACAGGTAGAGATATTGGTGTGCAAAAGAGCAGAAAAGTAAATAAATAAAAACAGTATAAAAACAGTATGGGAATGAGGTAGGTGAAAATGGGTGGGCTATTTGCCGATAGACTATGTACAGCTACAGCGATCGGTTAGCTGCTCAGATAGCAGATGTTTGAAGTTGGTGAGGGAGATAAAAGTCTCCAACTTCAGCGATTTTTGCAATTCGTTCCAGTCACAGGCAGCAGAGAACTGGAACGAAAGGGGGCCAAATGAGGTGTTGGCTTTAGGGATGATCAGTGAGATACACCTGCTGGAGCGCGTGCTACGGATGGGTGTTGCCATCGTGACCAGTGAACTGAGATAAGGCGGAGCTTTACCTAGCATGGACTTGTAGATGACCTGGAGCCAGTGGGTCTGGCGACGAATATGTAGTGAGGGCCAGCCGACTAGAGCATACAAGTCGCAGTGGTGGGTGGTATAAGGTGCTTTAGTGACAAAACGGATGGCACTGTAATAGACTGCATCCAGTTTGCTGAGTAGAGTGTTGGAAGCCATTTTGTAGATGACATCGCCGAAGTCGAGGATCGGTAGGATAGTCAGTTTTACTAGGGTAAGCTTGGCAGCGTGAGTGAAGGAGGCTTTGTTGCGGAATAGAAAGCCGACTCTGGATTTGATTTTTGATTGGAGATGTTTGATGTGAGTCTGGAAGGAGAGTTTGCAGTCTAGCCAGACACCTAGGTACTTATAGATGTCCACATATTCAAGGTTGGAACCATCCAGGGTGGTGATGCTAGTAGGGCATGCGGGTGCAGGCAGCGATCGGTTGAAAAGCATGCATTTGGTTTTACTCGCGTTTAAGAGCAGTTGGAGGCCACGGAAGGAGTGCTGTATGGCATTGAAGCTCGTTTGGAGGTTTGAAAGCACAGTGTCCAATGACGGGCCGAAAGTATATAGAATGGTGTCGTCTGCGTAGAGGTGGATCAGGGAATCGCCCGCAGCAAGAGCAACATCATTGTGGTCTTCTGTAGCTCAGTTGGTAGAGCATGGCGCTTGTAACGCCAGGGTAGTGGGTTCGATCCCCGGGACCACCCATACGTAGAATGTATGCACACATGACTGTAAGTCGCTTTGGATAAAAGCGTCTGCTAAATGGCATATATTATTATATTATTATATATATTATATTATTATTATATACAGAGAAAAGAGTCGGCCCGAGAATTGAACCCTGTGGCACCCCATAGAGACTGCCAGAGGACCGGACAGCATGCCCTCTGATTTGACACACTGAACTCTGTCTGCAAAGTAATTGGTGAACCAGGCAAGGCAGTCATCCGAAAAACCGAGGCTGTTGAGTCTGCCGATAAGAATTTGGTGATTGACAGAGTCGAAAGCCTTGGCGAGGTCGATGAAGACGGCTGCACAGTACTGTCTTTTATCGATGGCGGTTATGATATCATTTAGTACCTTGAGTGTGGCTGAGGTGCACCGTGACCGGCTCGGAAACCAGATTGCACAGCGGAGAAGGTACGGTGGGATTTGAGATGGTCAGTGACCTGTTTGTTGACTTGGCTTTCGAAGACCTTAGATAGGCAGGGCAGGATGGATATAGGTCTATAGCAGTTTGGGTCCAGGGTGTCTCCCCTTTTAAGAGGGGGACGACTGCGGCAGCTTTCCAGTCCTTGGGGATCTCAGACGATATGAAAGAGAGGTTGAACAGGCTGGTAATAGGGGTTGCGACAATGGCGGCAGATAGTTTCAGAAATAGAGGGTCCAGATTGTCAAGCCCAGCTGATTTGCACGGGTCCAGGTTTTGCAGCTCTTTCAGAACATCTGCTATCTGGATTTGGGTAAAGGAGAACCTGGAGAGGCTTGGGCGAGTAGCTGCGGGGGGGGGGGAGCTGTTGGCCGAGGTTGGAGTAGCCAGGCGGAAGGCATGGCCAGCCGTTGAGAAATGCTTGTTGAAGTTTTCGATAATCATGGATTTATCGGTGGTGACCGTGTTACCTAGCCTCAGTGCAGTGGGCAGCTGGGAGGAGGTGCTCTTGTTCTCCATGGACTTCACAGTGTCCCAGAACTTTTTGGAGTTGGAGCTACAGGATGCAAACTTCTGCCTGAAGAAGCTGGCCTTAGCTTTCCTGACTGACTGCGTGTATTGGTTCCTGACTTCCCTGAACAGTTGCATATCGCGGGGACTGTTCGATGCTATTGCAGTCCGCCACAGGATGTTTTTGTGCTGGTCGAGGGCAGTCAGGTCTGGAGTGAACCAAGGGCTATATCTGTTCTTAGTTCTGCATTTTTGAACGGAGCATGCTTATCTAAAATGGTGAGGAAGTTACTTTTAAAGAATGACCAGGCATCCTCAACTGACGGGATGAGGTCAATGTCCTTCCAGGATACCCGGGCCAGATCGATTAGAAAGGCCTGCTCACAGAAGTGTTTTAGGGAGCGTTTGACAGTGATGAGGGGTGGTCGTTTGACTGCGGCTCCGTAGCGGATGCAGGCAATGAGGCAGTGATCGCTGAGATCCTGGTTGAAGACAGCGGAGGTGTATTTGGAGGGCCAGTTGGTCAGGATGACGTCTATGAGGGTGCCCTTGTTTACAGATTTAGGGTTGTACCTGGTGGTTCCTTGATGATTTGTGTGAGATTGAGGGCATCTAGTTTAGATTGTAGGACTGCCGGGGTGTTAAGCATATCCCAGTTTAGGTCACCTAACAGAACAAACTCTGAAGCTAGATGGGGGGCAATCAATTCACAAATGGTGTCCAGGGCACAGCTAGGTGCTGAGGGGGGTCGGTAGCAGGCGGCAACAGTGAGAGACTTATTTCTGGAGAGAATAATTTTCAAGATTAATAGTTGGAACTGTTTGGGTATGGACCTGGAAAGTATGACATTACTTTGCAGGCTATCTCTGCAGTATACTGCCACTCCTCCCCCTTTGGCAGTTCTATCTTGACGGAAGATGTTATAGTTGGGTATGGAAATCTCAGAATTTTTGGTGGCCTTCCTGAGCCAGGATTCAGAAACGGCAAGGACATCAGGGTTAGCAGAGTGTGCTAAAGCAGTGAGTAAAACAAACTTAGGGAGGAGGCTTCTGATGTTGACATGCATGAAACCAATGCTTTTTCGATCACAGAAGTCAACAAATGAGGGTGCCTGGGGACATGCAGGGCCTGGGTTTACCTCCACATCACCCGCGGAACAGAGGGTGACCAGTTTCTGTTTGCTGTTCTTTCCATGTTGTTCCTGTTTTCATTATCATTTGAATATGGTAGGCTGTTTATTGAAATATCCCAGAGATTAGCAGAGTACGTGTTACTTTCCAAAGTGATAAGTGTTGTAGTACTGTACTGTAGCAACACAGTCAGAACTGGTGGTTTTCATCTTCTAACCTTTATTTAGAAAGTTAGGAAATACCATTGAGGTCAAAAGACTTCACCTGGCAGAGACTTCACTCTTCAAACACAACCTACAAGTGTGTTTGATCAAAACCCAGACAGTCCATCCTGAAACTTACACAACAGCTCCTATATTAAACCTTCCAACCTGACTCTTTACCTCCTTTCCAATTTACTCACTGTGTGTCTGTGTGTAGTAAATGTGACTCAGGCTTTTGATGTGAACACTCACCGCCCTTCATGGAAAGCATCTGTGGACAGAGGCTAGTAGTGGACTGCATAGTACTAGTTTATATGGACCTAATGAGGTTGAAACAGACCCTCTAGTCTAAATGAAGAGTTCTCAATTAGGTTTCCATTTCCAAGTCAAGGGAAAGTGGTGAATTAGGAACCTCTCATCTTTTGGGTTGACCCCCCCACTACCAGACATAAACTCCACCCTGCACTTTAGGCTACATTTTTACATTTCAGTTATTTAGCAGACACTGATATCCAGAGAGACTTACAGGAGCAATTAGGGTGAAGTGCCTTGTTCAAGGGCACATTGACACATTTTTCATGTTGTCAGCTCAGAGATTCAAACCAGCGACCTTTCGGTTACTGGCCCAACGCGCTAACCACTAGGCTACACTTTATTGACTCGTTACCAAATAATTGGCAGATAATCTGGCTGTCTAACACATCCGTTCGTTGCTGGAGGTGAGTGTCAGAAAAGGACGTGGTCTGGACCGGAAATGAAAATTTAACAAGAAACTCTGATCAGGTTCAGACCTTTTGGTTCTGGTCTAGACCTGGCTCCTCTATTGGCTAGTTCCCTTTCAGAACTTTTCAATCTGGCCCTTTATGTGTTAGGTTAGTCTGAATGGGAGGTCTCCGACGGATCTGTTACAGTAGAGAAGGTGTGGTGTAGACCAGTGGTTCCTAACCTTTTTTGAACCATGGCACACCTTGATTGGATATAAAATTCTGCGGCACCTAGCATTTTTTGATCAATTAATTTCATGGTAATGACCTCCATCTCATCTAATTCATACTGCAAAATCATACATGTTCTCTTAAGATGTATTTTATACAGTGCCTTGCGAAAGTATTCGGCCCCCTTGAACTTTGCGACCTTTTGCCACATTTCAGGCTTCAAACATAAAGATATACAATTTTATTTTTTTGTGAAGAATCAACAACAAGTGGGACACAATCATGAAGTGGAACGACATTTATTGGATATTTCAAACTTTTTTAACAAATCAAAAACTGAAAAATTGGGCGTGCAAAATTATTCAGCCCCCTTAAGTTAATACTTTGTAGCGCCACCTTTGCTGCGATTACAGCTGTAAGTCGCTTGGGGTATGTCTCTATCAGTTTTGCACATCGAGAGACTGACATTTTTTCCCATTCCTCCTTGCAAAACAGCTCGAGCTCAGTGAGGTTGGATGGAGAGCATTTGTGAACAGCAGTTTTCAGTTCTTTCCACCGATTCTCGTTTGGATTCAGGTCTGGACTTTGACTTGGCCATTCTAACACCTGGATATGTTTATTTTTGAACCATTCCATTGTAGATTTTGCTTTATGTTTTGGATCATTTTCTTGTTGGAAGACAAATCTCCGTCCCAGTCTCAGGTCTTTTGCAGACTCCATCAGGTTTTCTTCCAGAATGGTCCTGTATTTGGCTCCACCCATCTTCCCATCAATTTTAACCATCTTCCCTGTCCCTGCTGAAGAAAAGCAGGCCCAAACCATGATGCTGCCACCACCATGTTTGACAGTGGGGATGGTGTGTTCCAGGTGATGAGCTGTGTTGCTTTTACGCCAAACATAACGTTTTGCATTGTTGCCAAAAAGTTACATTTTGGTTTCATCTGACCAGAGCACCTTCTTCCACATGTTTGGTGTGTCTCCCAGGTGGCTTGTGGCAAACTTTAAACGACACTTTTTATGGATATCTTTAAGAAATGGCTTTCTTCTTGCCACTCTTCCATAAAGGCCAGATTTGTGCAATATACGACTGTAGATCTCTGCAGTTCATCCAGAGTGATCATGGGCCTCTTGGCTGCATCTCTGATCAGTCTTGTCCCTGTATGAGCTGAAAGTTTAGAGGGACGGCCAGGTCTTGGTAGATTTGCAGTGGTCTGATACTCCTTCCATTTCAATATTATTGCTTGCACAGTGCTCCTTGGGATGTTTAAAGCTTGGGAAATATTTTTGTATCCAAATCCGGCTTTAAACTTCTTCACAACAGTATCTCGGACCTGCCTGGTGTGTTCCTTGTTCTTCATGATGCTCTCTGCGCTTTTAACGGACCTCTGAGACTATCACAGTGCAGGTGCATTTATACGGAGACTTGATTACACACAGGTGGATTGTATTTATCATCATTAGTCATTTAGGTCAACATTGGATCATTCAGAGATCCTCACTGAACTTCTGGAGAGAGTTTGCTGCACTGAAAGTAAAGGGGCTGAATAATTTTGCACGCCCAATTGTTCAGTTTTTGATTTGTTAAAAAAGTTTGAAATATCCAATAAATGTCGTTCCACTTCATGATTGTGTCCCACTTGTTGTTGATTCTTCACAAAAAAATTATGATTAATTTGTCTGTACCCCTTTAAGAGAGTCCCACGAAACCATACTAGAAGTAATTTTCTTTTGCTCCGGTAAAATAGGTCTTTAGTTTTGAACGGTTTGAGCTAGAGAGAGGTGGTTTTCTGCATTTTAAAAGGTGCAACCGTGGACACAAAGCCATACTCTTATTTCTATGTCAGAGCCTGTGGTACAGCTAAGCCTAGCCACTTGCTAATAGTTCTCCCAGGCAAAGTAAAATGATACAAACGATACCAATGTAACAACAGGCTGAGTGCACCAGACTTGAAAAATAAGAGAGAATGAGAGGGAGCAGACATATTATAATTTCTTATTTTAGAGACACACCGCTTTTCAATTTGTCTCGATTTGATATCTCACTGATCTGGTTTGCAATGAGCCCAACATTTTCAGTAAGAATCTACCTGCCTCTATTGTATTGTACTGGTCCAGGACAATTGTTGCTATCTGGCTCTATGGACCATAATAATGAGTGCCACCTTGTAACTCAAATCCTTTTCCCTTTGTAGATCTTTGGAGCATTGATCATGGGCTTTGGACTGTGGGTTCTCCTGGATAACCAGAGCTTCATCGCAGTTCTGCGTAAGTAAGAACACAGGCACACCCTTTGTGATCTTGCCTGATAGTTGTTGATACTGTCTGTCTTTGCTCAAGTGTTCTATGCACAGGAGAAGCGAAAAGTAGAGATTGGAAATTGTGATTGTCAGATCCCAAAGTGTTACTACTGTTACTACTTCAATCCATGTCCAATCCTAAACCCTTAGCCCAGTCTGTGCAGTTAAAGTGACTCTCATCTTACTTGTCCCATTCCCACAAACACCAACCCAAGGGAAGAGGGCCATAAGTTAAGAGCAGATGTAAGCACTAAAACAAAAATGTGACCCACAACTGATAGATAGCGTATGGTACTCTCAACCACTAGAAACAGCTATCTGGTTCGGCAGGCATGCATGCTCACACACATGCATGCGCAAATGCAAACACATACAGGCGGAAGTGACAGATCACTAGCGATAGGTTGGTGATTAACATCTTAAGTAGTTTCATACTGTGTTAGAGGATGACAGCTTACTTCAACCCTACTAACTTTGCCGTTCACACACAGCATGTCACCTTATTTCCTATATTGTCTCCATATGTGCCCGACCACCTTAATTTGGTGTTATGTAGCAACATTTGAAACTGTGTTTTTTGCTTTGGATAAAAGCAGAGACACAGGGCTACAAAATTGTTTATCTTACGTTGTATTTGAGGAACAATGGGAAAGTAATTCTGCTTTGAACGTTGATAAATGTGTAACCTCACTTTTGAGAAAATGGCCCTTGAATGTTTTGGTACCTACTGGAGAGCTCTTCTTTGTCTACACCCATTGTTCACACCCTCTTAAGCCAGCCCCACCCATTTCTTTAAGGATTCACATGTGAGGTCATGTGCTACACAGTGAGTAGTGTAGTAAAGATTAAGACTAAGAGGTAAAAGTAGTAGCCTACAATAAGGAAAAATTCCAGTTAAACAGAAAAATATTTTAAAAATATTAGGTGCCACTTGTCTAAATTGATGGCTCATGTAAAAGAAATGCTATAATCCCACAGCCACATCTTGTTAAGTGGATGGGTCTCTACAGAAGGAGTAAACGGTAAAGCGAAATGGTTACTTGCATAGTAGCAATATCAAAAAGAGAGAGTGTCAATATAAAGAAAAAAAATAACAAGTGTCAATGCCAGTAGAAAAAAAATAAAAATAATATACATTATGTTCAAGAACAATATCAATAATGATATCAGTGATGTATGAGGTAGTTATATGCATACAATCAAGGGAAAAGTGGTTGAGCAGCAGGATCCATTTTTTAAGTTGTAGTAATAATATAAATAATATATGGAATTTAGCAGACGCTTTTATCCAAAGCGACTTACAGTCATGTGTGCATACATTCTACGTATGGGTGGTCCCGGGAATCGAACCCACTACCCTGGCGTTACAAGCGCCATGCTCTACCAACTGAGCTACAGAAGGACCACTAGTAGCAACGTATGGCATGTGTGTTAGGAGAGAGTCATGTGAATAGAGGCACTGCAGATAGTGTTGATGACTGGGAACTCACTCCAAGTCCAAACCACGCATGAACAAGGTAATCTATATTCGGAGAGCCTGTTTCTGTGCTGCCATTGACTTTGGTGCAGGGCATGTGATGTCCATAGCCTCTTTGTCACAAAACTCCCTGATCTTGTCAAAAATATATGTTTGTCTAGCTGTGTCCAGTCAAGGTGGTTGCTTGTACAGGCTGACCATCAATGGGAGGAAGGATGTCAGCATTGCGCAGCAGCTAAAACCTGGTCACGACTGAGTCCGAATGCTCCTTGGAGACAACAATACCAGGCTCCAGAGCATCGAAACTGTAAAACAGGAAATAACAAAAAAAATTGAGAGGACATTACAACCTTGCGTAACATCAATTCATCTCCCAAGTTTAGATAAGAAAAATAACCTCATACAATGCAGTGAAAATAATATTCACCTGAAGTGCTGGTACTGCTTGATCTGTGGCAGTGGCCTGCACTACGGACTCAGGTGTTGTTGCAAGCTTTCCACCAGGAAGTGAATGTCCAGACTATGGTGGAGTTTGTGCATGGTCCGCCAGGCACAATACCAGAGCACAAACTTTTTCTTGTTTTGACCACTGCAGACCGACTGCTCACTGTAAACAATTGCTTGCTTGAGCCAGCTCTCTTTTTGATGGGAGGCATTAGATCATTCTCCTTGTATGACTGGTGGAGGAGAGTCAGGCGTGTTCTACTGATGCTGAAAGTCAAATTCCAGATACAAATATTTTAACATTATAATACAATAGATAGCCGTAATCACCATCATACACACCTGTCTAACTTGATGGGTCATGTCATCAATCCAATCATTTGTTTAGATATGCTAGCTAAACAATGAACCATAATCCTAATCCATAGAGTACTAGCAATACAAATGGATTGTCATAGCTAGCTAAAGTTAACCAAATAAAGTTCAATGTTAGCTAGTTCCTGTCTAGCTAACATTAGGCTACAACTAGCAATGCAAATGTATTTCTAAGATAATATTACTCGACAGATCCTACACATAATGTTAGCTAGCCAGCCACCCACCTAGCTTCAGCTAGCTCGCTAACAATAAACTTTAACTTGCAATAAAAACAACTTTCTGACAAAATTAGATACAGTTGAGGTCAGAAGTTTACAGACACCTTAGCCAAATACAGTTAAACTCATTTTTTCACAATTCCTGACATTTAATCCTAGTAAAAATTCCCTGTCTTAGGTCAGTTAGAATCACCACTTTATTTAAAGAATGTGAAATGACAGAATAATAGTATTCCCGGTTTAAATTGTTTAACTTGGGTCAGACGTTTCGGGTAGCCTCCCACAAGCTTGCCACAATAAGTTGGGGGAATTTGGGCTATTTCCTCCTGACAGAGATGGTGTAACTGAGTCAGGTTTGTAGGCCTCCTTGCTCGCACACGCTTTTTCAGTTCTGCCCACACATTTTCTATAGGATTGAGGTCAGGGCTTTGTGATGGCCACTCCAATACCTTGACTTTGTTGTCCTTAAGCCATTTTGCCACAACTTTGGAACTATGCTTGGGGTCATTGTCCATTTGGAAGACCCATTTTTGACCAAGATTTAACTTCCTGACTGATGTCTTGAGATGTTGCTTCAATATATCCACATATGTTCCGCCCCATGATGCCATCTATTTTGTGAAGTGCACCAGTCCCTCCTGCAGCGAAGCACCCCCACAACATGATGCTGCCACACCTGTGCTTTTACGGTTAGGATAGCGTTCTTCGGCTTGCAAGCCCCCTTTTTCCTCCTAACATAACGATGGTCATTATGGCCAAACAGTCCAATTTGTTTGTCATCAGACCAGAGGACATTTCTCCAAAAAGTACGATCTTTGTCCCAATGTGCAGTTGCAAACCGTAGTCTGGCTTTTTTTTATGGCGGTTTTGTAGCAGTGGCTTCTTATTTGCTAAATGGCCTTTCAGGTTATGTCGATATAGGAATGGTTTTAATGTGGATATAGATACTTTTGTACCTGTTTCCTCCAGCATCTTCACAAGGTCCTTTTCTGCTATTCTGGGATTGATTTGCACTTTTCGCACCAAAGCACATTCCTCTCTAGGAGACAGACAGCGTCTTCTTCCTGAGCGGTATGACGGCTGCGTGGTCCCATGGTGTTTATACCTGCGTACTATTGTTTGTACAGATGAACATGGTACCTTCAGGCATTTGGAAATTGCTCCCAAGGATGAACCAGACATGTGGAGGTCTACAATAGTTTTTTCTGAGGTC
Organism: Oncorhynchus keta; assembly: GCF_023373465.1. Classification (NCBI taxonomy): domain Eukaryota; kingdom Metazoa; phylum Chordata; class Actinopteri; order Salmoniformes; family Salmonidae; genus Oncorhynchus; species Oncorhynchus keta. The sequence continues at coordinate 725,172 of NC_068442.1, forward strand.
TTGCCTGATTTCTTTTGATTTTCCCATGATGTCAAGCAAAGAGGCACCGAGATTGAAGGTTGGCCTTGATGTACGTCCACAGGTACACCTGCAATTGACTCAAATGATGTCAATTAGCCTATCAGAAGCTAAGTAAACTTCTGACCCACTGGAATTGTGATACAGTGAATTATAAGTTAAATAATCTGTCTGTAAACAATTGTTGAAAAAATTACTCTGTCATGTACAAAATAGATGTCCTATCCGACTTGCGAAAACTATAGTTTGTTAAGTTCTTTAGGATAGGGGGCAGCATTTGGAATTTTGGATGAAAAGCATGCCCAAATTCAACTACCTGCTACTCATCCCCAGAAGATAAGATGCATATTATTATTTTCATGTCCGGATGAAAAGTGTGTCCAAAGTAAACGGCCTGCTACTCAGGCTCAGAAGCCAGGATATGCATATTATTAGTAGATTTGGCTAGAAAACACTTTAAGTTTCTAAAACGGTTTGAATCATGTCTGTGAGTATAACAGAACTTATGTAGCAGGCGAAACCCTGAGGACAAACCATTCAGATTATTTTTTTTGACATCACCCTCTTTTCTATGGAAATCCAGATTTCTAAGGGACTTGGTTGTGATGAAGAAGTACGGCCATCTTGAACGAGGGTCACTTCATGTGTACTGTTTGATAGATGACCAGAAAACATGCTTCAGTTTGTTGTCTTCCTGTATTGAACACAGATCATCCCGTCTTCAATTTAACGATTATTTACTTTAAAAAATACCTAAAGTTGTATTCTAAAAATAGTTTGAAATGTTTTGGCAAAGTTTACAGGTAACGTTTGATATATTTTGTAGTCACTTTGCGCAAGTTGGAACCCGTGTTTCTCTGGATCAAACGTACCACATAAATTGACATTTTGGATATATATGGACGGAATGAATCGAACAAAAGGACCATTTGTGATGTTTATGGGACATATTGGAGTGCCAACAGAAGAAGCTTGTCAAAGGTAAGGCATGATTTATATTTTTATTTCTGCGTTTTGTGTCGCGCCTGCATGGTTGAAATGTTTTCTCTCTTTTGTTTATGGAGGTGCTATCCTCAGATAATAGCATCGTTTGCTTTCGCCGAAAAGCCTTTTTGAAATCTGACATGTTGGCTGGATTCACAACACGTGTAGCTTTAATTTGGTATCTTACATGTGTGATTTCATGAAAGTTTGATTTTTATAGGAATTTATTTGAATTTGGCGCTCTGCATTTTCTCTGGCTTTTGGCCAAGTGGGACGCTACCGTCCCACATATCCCAGAGAGGTTTTAACAAGAAATTTGTGAGGTGGTTGAAAAACATGTTTTAATGACTCCAACCTAAGTGTATGTAAACTTCCGACTTCAACTGTATGTATAATATCTGAATCTGTAGCTAGACTCTTACCCGTATACATGGTGGAATGCTTCACAGCAGACTGCAAAACCCCTTTCATTAAATAACACGTCCTGTGTCATTTCTGTTTTGTTTGTACAGCTTGCTTGGCCCGTTGTGTCAAGTTACTCTGGTTCACATTGTCTGATTTCATTTTCAGAGTCAGAGAGAGTGAGCATGGTACGATTGTCCTCCTGAAAGTAATCCATCACAACTTTTTCCCACTGACCTTTGTCGATAGTGCCTGATAAATTCAGGGCAGCAATGTTAGAGACAAGTAGCAACACATTTGTAGTACTCCATGGCTAACGTTATATCTTTATAAAAAACTGCAGTAGAAAGGTTTATCGACTCATAACGAGCAGCTCATTTTATAGACAGAAGATGCTACACGGCAGACCAATCCGAAACTCATCTCTCGGCATGTCCAGCCCATTCATTATCTCAGCCAATCATGGCTAGCGGGAAGGTTCCTGACTTTTCCTGTTGCTAAATGGCACAGATGGCATTCACGTTTGTTATTAAGGCACATGAATGTTCAAATGTTCAAGAAGGCATTTCTGCCCGAAAACCCATTTTGATAAAAAATTTAAAAACATTAAAGTTGAAGCCTCTCCTGTGAAGTCGTGACTTGCGACATACGCCTAGTTTCCTGAAACGAGTCATATATGCAGGTACAAACACTTTGTACGCACGCGCAGAAGCAGACACGCGGACACATATGGTTAGATCTGTTTCAATACCTTTACATGCCGTGTTAAGAGGTAGCAGATATCCCCACCATCTTTTCTGCTTTAGTTTTATTGGTTTCTTATAGACACTGCAAGTCAGTAGCAAGCCCAGTCTCAATCTGTAGCTTAAGGAGAGAGCAGGCCATCAAGGGAAACATGGATGGAAAACCACCTTTGGAGCTACAGAAGAGCATAAAGTTGATCCTCTCCCTTCAATGATTCTTCTTTTGATTTTCATCGGGAAGTCATACATATCCAACTTTCTATTTGAACTGCTCTTGGAAATGTACTTCTCTTGGCGTGTAGGATTTTTTTCCTGCATAACTCTGAACTTAATTCTAGTTGATTCCAACTCCGTCAATGAGTTGTATTGCTGGAGCGACCAGTGAGATCTCTCACAGAAGGTTAGGTGGAGTAGTAGATAGTCTATATTTAGTCTGGAGAGAGTATTAACTGGCCAGAACTGGAAGTGTTACCCGGACCTCTCTTCCCTGTGACACACACACACACACACACACACACACACACACACACACACACACACACACATAGAAACGTAACATGTTTCCCGGACCTCTCAGGCCTGGCCTGGGTCTTCCCTCCTCTCTTCCCTGTGGTCATCATTTTCCACTGGGTCTCCTTTAAAAAAATATGTCTCATCTCATGGGACTTCATGGCTAAATAAAGGCTAAATTAAATATATCACTGAGGGATGGAGATTCTGGAATCGGCATTTCCCTCTTGATGTTTTCCAAGGTCACTGAATATTGATTGATGCCTGCTGCTTAGCCTAGGCGATGATCCCTCTCTACTGATCTAGGATCTGCCATATAATCGTATTCATTATAATCTAAAAGGTGTACCCAATCCTAAATCAGCACTACTAATATTCTGACACTCATTGTGAATATGGGATACTGAACCACCATCTGTTCTGACCAAGGTCGGGTGTCCGGGACATAACACAAAGCACAGCACAGCCCTGGCCCCAGTCTCTTTATCATGCATTGTTTTTATTATCCAGCTGTTCTACAGATAGCTGAGATCCTGTATCCTCCCCCTATATTCCCTCGGACCATACCCTTACCTTTTTCCCCCAGGACCCCCTTTTTCACATTGAAAAAAAAAAATGCCCCCAACCTAAGATATACAGTGGGGAGAACAAGTATTTTTAATACACTGCCGATTTTGCAGGTTTTCCTACTTACAAAGCATGTAGAGGTCTGTAATATTTATCATAGGTACACTTCAACTGTGAAAGACGGAATCTAAAACAAAAATCCAGAAAATCACATTGTATGATTTTTAAGTAATTAATTTGCGTTTTATTGCATGACATAAGTATTTGATACATCACAAAAGCAGAACTTAATATTTGGTACAGAAACCTTTGTTTGCAATTACAGAGATCATACGTTTCCTGTAGTTCTTGACCAGGTTTGCACACACTGCAGCAGGGATTTTGGCCCACTCCTCCATACAGACCTTCTCCAGATCCTTCAGGTTTCAGGGCTGTCGCTGGGCAATAATTACTTTCAGCTTCCTCCAAAGATGTTCTATTGGGTTCAGGTCTGGAAACTGGCTAGGCCACTCCAGGACCTTGAGATGCTTCTTACGGAGCCACTCCTTAGTTGCCCTGGCTGTGTGTTTTGGGTCGTTGTCATGCTGGAAGACCCAGCCACGACCCATATTCAATGCTCTTACTGAGGGAAGGAGGTTGTTGGCCAAGATCTCGCGATACATGGCCCCATCCATCCTCCCCTCAATACGGTGCAGTCGTCCTGTCCCCTTTGCAGAAAAGCATCCCCAAAGAATGATGTTTCCACCTCCATGCTTCACGGTTGGGATGGTGTTCTTGGGGTTGTACTCATCCTTCTTCTTCCTCCAAACACGGAGAGTGGAGTTTAGACCAAAAAGCTTTATTTTTGTCTCATCAGACCACATAACCTTCTCCCATTCCTCCTCTGGATCATCCAGATGGTCATTGGCAAACTTCAGACAGGCCTGGACATGCGCTGGCTTGAGTAGGGGGACCTTGCATGCGCTGCAGGATTTTAATCCATGATGGCGTAGTGTGTTACTAATGGTTTTCTTTGAGACTGTGGTCCCAGCTCTCTTCAGGTCATTGGCCAGGTCCTCCATGTAGTTCTGGGCTGATCCCTCACCTTCCTCAGGATCATTGATTCCCCACGAGATTAGATCTTGCATGGAGCCCCAGACCAAGGGTGATTGACCGTCATCTTGAACTTCTTCCATTTTCTAATAATTGCGCCAACAGTTGTTGCCTTCTCACCAAGCTGCTTGCCTATTGTCCTGTAGCAGGTCTACAATTTTACCCAATTTTACTTGGCCATTGTGGAGAGGTTGGAGTCTGTTTGATTGAGTGTGTGGACAGGTGTCTTTTACACAAGTAACGAGTTCAAACAGGTGCAATTAATACAGGTAATAAGTGGAGAACAGGAGGGCTTCTTAAAGAAAAACTAACAGGTCTGTGAGAGCCGGAATTCTTACTGGTTGGTAGGTAATCGAATACTTATGTCATGCAATAAAATGCAAATTAATTACTTAAAAATCATACAATGTGATTTTCTGGATTTTTGTTTTCGATTCCGTCTCTCACAGTGGAAGTGTACCTATGATAAAAATGACAGATCTCTACATGCTTTGTAAGTAGGAAAACCTGCAAAATCGGCAGTGTATCAAATACTTGTTCTCCCCACTGTATATAGACTTGTTTTAAGCTTATTACCTGCAATTCTACGTAGTTTAACAAGACTCAAGACAATAATAATAAAATGTATAATAATTGATAAGGAAAATAAAATCTAGACCCAATTTCCCCAAATATTATTCCACTACCAAATGTTTTATTATGATAATCTATATGAACCCTCAATTTAATTATACATATTATTTTTTACAGAAAGTGAATTGATCAATTGATAGCGACAGTCACAAATTGTATAAGATTACTTCCCAAGTCAATTTGTAATGACTCCTCTACTTTAAAAGGTTGTAGCTCAGTTCCTGAATGTCATAGAGAGAAACCATGTGCATCAGAGTCATGTCTTCCTCTGGCATTTTACCGCTTGCTTCTAGCCTAAAGCATCATGGATTTATGCGGCGTTTTATATCTACCCCTCAAATCAAGAAGGTGGGGAACCCTTAGGATATCCCCTCTTCCTTCTCGAGGGGCTCACTATATTCATTCTCCTTTTTCTCCCCCTTCTTCCTCCATGGGGACCGACTCTCTGAGTCCAGCTGTTCCACCATGGGAGTAGCTACTGGACTACTGTTCTCTCTCTATCAGTGCCACTCTGTTAGTAGTTCACCATAGTGACGCGCGCGACACACAGTTCATCATTGGAGCGCTCGCGAAAACACAGCTTGACATATATTTAAACAAAAGACCTTGGCCTTGGTGAGGGAGATCTACGATCTTGTGCCAAAACTCAGTGTGAAATTATGATCTGCAAGGCTATACTTCAGTTAAGATGAGAGAAAGATTATAGCTCATAGAATTATTTTTTCAATGTACACAAACACACACTTTATGAGGTAAAAATATGTATTATATCCATTGTACAGGTTGAATTTGGGTTCAATCTCAAACTGCTGCATTTATCAGTTTAGCTCAGGGAATGTTTTTTCAGTTCACATGTATCCCACACTGAATCTTGTTGAGGTAAAAACGTGATATATTATATCTGTCTTACAGATTGAATTTGAGGTCAATGTGGAATCACTGTGTTTAAAATGAGAATATGTGCTCCATTTGATGCGTTCATTCGGTATTTGAATACAGACTAAATATGTTGCCCTAGCTGGAAATGTTTATACATTGAACCCTGCTATGCCAAATAATCCCCCTAAATCTGAGCAGCTGCTGGTTTCCAAATGGCACCCTATGGGCCCTGGTCGAAGGGAATAGGGTGCCATTTGGGATGCAGCCTTGAAATAAACTCTTTAAATGTACGTTTCTGTGGAAACCACCAGAGGAACTATTTTGGCAGTTCCAGGGGAAGGAGACCTACTTGGAAATGTGCCATAGTACAAGACAGAGTAGAGCAGAGAACACATCCTGACTACAGGGAAAAGTTGTTTTAGCTACGCTACCACTAGAGAATACAGATGTGTTACACGGAGCGACACAGGGGAACCCAAGAGCAGACTCAGATGAGGAAACAGGGATGAATTAACCAAAATATTTATTGTTACACATAGAGATATGGAGTGCAGATCCGGGGAAGCTCGGATGACTTGCAGAAAAACCAGATGTGGAGACTGAGGTTGGAGTTAGCTGAGTAGAACAGGGTAAGCAGATCCTGAGGGGAATTTAGGGTAGTTGGGTGGTGAATGTGGAACAGGAGCCAGAGACATATCGGTAAATGCAATGAAACGATAAATGGTGTCAGGCAGGGTAACAGGCACAGCAGAGTAACAGGATCTTGAATAATCATAAATGGATATAATTGCGAACTGACTGTGCAGAGATTATGATCTGGCAGAGTTGAAGTGGCAGGACTGAATTTTGTGGAGGTCTTTATTATGGAACAAGTTGCATCTGGTAGGGATCTGCTCTGACTCCAGCACACCTGTCTCCAACCACACAATCACACAGAGAGGAAGAGGGAGAGAGAGTGTACAGGGGGAGTAACTGCAGGTCAAGAAGACACTGGATGAACACCAGAGGGCATAGCAGGAGCAGATGTGACAAGAGGTGCATTCGGAGAGAAGTTACTAATCTGAAGGCCTTGAGATCCTGCTTTTAGAAAGTATCCAGCTGTGAAATGAAGTCTGCATGCAAGTTTCACTGTTTTGTTTGCTAACTTTTCTGTCACCAACGACCTTGGTCAGAGTTAGGAAGTATTGGGCTGATCTCTGTCAGTCCACTGTGTTCCTTACTTCACGTGCTTTGAGTCTTACAGTATAGTACACTGGTGCTCAGTACAACTGCTCCTCTCTCCTCTATATCCACAAAGAATCTGTGTTTTGTAGTGAGAGGCTCCTGTCAGCGGATGCCAAGTGCTGTAAGACAGGTGGAGCTTAGATCTGTGTTTTCTGTGTGTGAGCCCTTTTAACTAGCGTATTTCAGTATGGCTCTGTAGTGCCGTATGTGTGTAACACACACACATGCACATTGGAGGGGGCTTTACTGGATATAGATCAGTGTGTGTGTTACATCCCCATAAATTATAGTCCTGAGCCACATACAGTCTGTCTGTATGGGGTGTCCTGCTCTATACTTAGTAGTAGACCCACCCTGTGAAACCCAGGCCTTTTCATTATCCCATAACCACTGCGACTGACGTATGCATGCATGTAGGTTATGAGTGTGTGTATAAAGTATAAATGTATGTGTTTTTGCCTGTCTGAAGTGGGATCGTGTCACGTTCTGACCTTAGTTCTTTTGTTATGTCTTTGTTTTAGGTTGGTCAGGGTGTGAGTTGGGGTGGGTTGTCTGTGTTCGTTTTTCTATATTGTGTTTTGCGTTTGGCCTGGTATGGTTCTCAACCAGAGGCAGGTGTTGTTAGTTCTCTCTGATTGCGAATCATACTCAGGTAGCCTTTTCCCACCTGTGTTTTGTGGGTGATTGTTTTCTGTCTTTGTGTATGTCACCAGACAGGGCTGTTTCGTCTTTCGCACCCACTGCCATGCCGTGAGTTACACAGTGTCCCCGGTGCGCAGGCATAGCCCGGTGCGTTACATCGCAGCGCCTCGTACCAGCCGGACTAGAGTGGGCATCGAGCCAGGTGCCATGAAGTCGGCTCAGCGCATCTGGTCTCCTCGGGCCGGGGTACATGGCACCAGCCCTACGCATGGTGTCCCCGGTTCGCCAGCACAGCCCAGTGCGGTCTCTTCCACCTTGCCGCACTGGCCTGGCTACTGGGAGTATCCAGCTTGGTAGGTTTGTGCAGGCTCGGTGCTCGAGACCTCCAGTGCGACTCCAAAGTCCGGTCTATCCGGTGCCTCCTCCACGTACCAGGCCTCCGGTGGCAGGTCTCCGGTGGCAGGTGCTCCCGCCTGTCCAGCGCTGCCAGAGTCTCCCGCCTGTCCTGAGCTGCCAGAGTCTCCCGCCTGTCCTGAGCTGCCAGAGTCTCCCGCCTGTCCTGAGCTGCCAGAGTCTCCCGCCTGTCCTGAGCTGCCAGAGTCTCCCGCCTGTCCTGAGCTGCCAGAGTCTCCCGCCTGTCCTGAGCTGCCAGAGTCTCCCGCCTGTCCTGAGCTGCCAGAGTCGCCCGCCTGTCCTGAGCTGCCAGAGTCGCCCGCCTGTCCTGAGCTGCCTGAGTCGCCCGCCTGTCCTGAGCTGCCAGAGTCGCCCGCCTGTCCTGAGCTGCCGGAGTCGCCCGCCTGTCCTGAGCTGCCGGAGTCGCCCGTCTGTCCTGAGCTGCCGGAGTCGCCCGTCTGTCCTGAGCTGCCGGAGTCGCCCGTCTGTCCTGAGCTGCCGGAGTCGCCCGCCTGTCCTGAGCTGCCGGAGTCGCCCGTCTGTCCTGAGCTGCCGGAGTCGCCCGTCTGTCCTGAGCTGCCGGAGTCGCCCGTCTGTCCTGAGCTGCCGGAGTCGCCCGTCTGTCCTGAGCTGCCGGAGTCGCCCGTCTGTCCTGAGCTGCCGGAATCGCCCTTCACTCCGGAGCTGCCGGAGTCTCCTTCCTGTCCGGTGCTGCCGGAATCTCCCGTCCATTCGGGTCCCGTTGCTAGGGTCCCCAGTCCGAGGGTCGCCGCTCGAAAGGCGCCACGGAGGCGGGTTAAGAGGTGGAGAAAGACTATGGTGGAGTGGGCCCACGTCCTGCGCCAGAGCCGCCACTGCTGACAGACACCCACCCAGACCCTCCCCTATAGGTTCAGGTTTTGCGGCCATAGTCCGCACCGGGGGTACTGTCACGTTCTGACCTTAGTTATTTTGTTATGTATTTGTTTTAGGTTGGTCAGGACGTGAGTTGGGGTGGGTTGTCAGAGGCAGGTGTCGTTAGTTCTCAAGTTCTCTCACGTCACCCCGCTCCTCCGCTCTCTCCACTGGCTTCCAGTTGAAGCTCGCATCCGCTACAAGACCATGGTGCTTTCCTACGGAGCTGTGAGGGGAACGGCACCTCAGTACCTCCAGGCTCTGATCAGGCCCTACACCCAAACAAGGGCACTGCGTTCATCCACCTCTGGCCTGCTCGCCTCCCTACCACTGAGGAAGTACAGTTCCCGCTCAGCCCAGTCAAAACTGTTCGCTGCTCTGGCTCCCCAATGGTGGAACAAACTCCCTCACGACGCCAGGACAGCGGAGTCAATCACCACCTTCCGGAGACACCTGAAACCCCACCTCTTTAAGGAATACCTAGGATAGGATAAAGTAATCCTTCTCACCCCCCTTAAAAGATTTAGATGCACTATTGTAAAGTGGCTGTTCCACTGGATGTCATAAGGTGAATGCACCAATTTGTAAGTCGCTCTGGATAAGAGCGTCTGCTAAATGACTTAAATGTAAAATGTAATGTAAAATGTTAGTTGTCTCTGATTGAGAATCATACTTAGGTAGCGTTTTCCCACCTGTGTTTCGTGGGTGATTGTTTTCTGTCTTTGTGTATGTCACCAGACAGGACTGTTTCGTTTCGTGTCATTCTCTTTGTTATTTTTGTTTTAGTGTTCTGTGTTTAATAAATTCATCATGAACACGTTCCACGCTGCGCATTGGTGCTCCGATCTTGCTACTCCTCCTCAGAAGAGGAGGAAGACAAACATTTACATTTACATTTACATTTAAGTCATTTAGCAGACGCTCTTATCCAGAGCGACTTACAAATTGGTGCATACACCTTATGACATCCAGTGGAACAGCCACTTACAATAGTGCATCTAAATCTTTTAGGGGGGTGAGAAGGATTACTTACCCTATCCTAGGTATTCCTTGAAGAGGTGGGGTTTCAGGTGTCTCCGGAAGGTGGTGATTGACTCCGCTGTCCTGGCGTCGTGAGGGAGTTTGTTCCACCATTGGGGGCCAGAGCAGCGAACAGTTTTGACTGGGCTGAGCGGGAACTGTACTTCCTCAGTGGTAGGGAGGCGAGCAGGCCAGAGGTGGATGAACGCAGTGCCCTTGTTTGGGTGTAGGGCCTGATCAGAGCCTGGAGGTACTGAGGTGCCGTTCCCCTCACAGCTCCGTAGGCAAGCACCATGGTCTTGTAGCGGATGCGAGCTTCAACTGGAAGCCAGTGGAGAGAGCGGAGGAGCGGGGTGACGTGAGAGAACTTGGGAAGGTTGAACACCAGACGGGCTGCGGCGTTCTGGATGAGTTGTAGGGGTTTAATGGCACAGGCAGGGAGCCCAGCCAACAGCGAGTTGCAGTAATCAAGACGGGAGATGACAAGTGCCTGGATTAGGACCTGCGCCGCTTCCTGTGTGAGGCAGGGTCGTACTCTGCGGATGTTGTAGAGCATGAACCTACAGGAACGGGACACCGCCTTGATGTTAGTTGAGAACGACAGGGTGTTGTCCAGGATCACGCCAAGGTTCTTAGCGCTCTGGGAGGAGGACACAATGGAGTTGTCAACCGTGATGGCGAGATCATGGAACGGGCAGTCCTTCCCCGGGAGGAAGAGGAGCTCCGTCTTGCTGAGGTTCAGCTTGAGGTGGTGATCCGTCATCCACACTGATATGTCTGCCAGACATGCAGAGATGCGATTCGCCACCTGGTCATCAGAAGGGGGAAAGGAGAAGATTAATTGTGTGTCGTCTGCATAGCAATGATAGGAGAGACCATGTGAGGTTATGACAGAGCCAAGTGACTTGGTGTATAGCGAGAATAAGAGAGGGCCTAGAACAGAGCAAACAAACGTTACTGATAGCCTATATATGTCTGTCTGTACACACAGTGATGTACTGTACTACGCTGACTTGGTTTACTTTCACTATAGCTATACTGTAGAATAGATATATGATTATACCGGCATTGTTTATCCTTCATGGACATGTAGGGTCAATTGCAACGAAAATGCAGAACTTAACGTGCCCCTGCAGGTTAACGCTGTATTTCTTAAAAAGATACTAACGGGAGATAACATGTTAAAACAAACAAAAATTCTTACAGATCAGTTGGTCTCTCATGTTACCTTGCCATGTGATTATGATACTAGACAGCTGTGTCTACGTTCTGGACTTATGAGTGAAAAAATACTTAGAGTATAAGAATATAGAAATAGTGGGCTGTTTCACCATCAATGGAAAAATAATATGTGTGCTATTTGAAATAACTTTATTACACTACATTTTCACTTGATAAAAAAACATAATTATATAAGTATCATGATTGACTTCATTTAATACACATTTCAAATATGGACAGTCCAGGGATATTTCCCCCAATCTTGATAAGAAATTACCATACTTTTTAAAGACAACTTTCTTTTAAAATAAATTATAAAATAACAATAGGCTACACAAACAGTAGTTTACCATTCATATAAGGTGACTGGTATTGCCACAGTATAGATTTAACAAAGGCAGGTTCTGAAATTAATATATTCTGCACCTTGAGCCAATATTTTGAAGTGACTTATTGCGTTTTATCTTTAGAGCATTTTGGCTGGCTTGATGTGACTATATTGTGATTGTATTATTCATGGAACAGGGTTGAGTAAAAGGTTATCATGCAGTATATAGGACTCTCTGGTTCTTCTGGCTGTGGCCCCAGTGATTTGGAGCAGAAGCTCCCCAAGTACAGGTGTGCCAAGCCTGTAGCATCATACCCAAGAAGACTCGAGGCTGTAATCGCTGCCAAAGGTGCTTCAACAAAGTACTAAGTAAAGGTTCTGAATACTTATGTGAATGTGACATTTCCGTTTATTTTATTTTACATGAATTAGCACCAAAAAAAACTGTTTTTGCTTTGTCATTATGGGGTACTGTGTGTAAACTGATGAGGGGATTTTTTTTTTAAATTAATTTTAAAATAAGGCTGTAATGTAACAAAATGTGGAAAACAACTAGGGTTCTCAATACTTTGTGAATGCTCTGTATCTCCTCCTTTGCTCTGGTGGGCCATTTAAACTCTTGTAGTCCAGAGAATTGCTAGAATGTTTAGAATGCCTCATTTGAGCCCTGGTCTGTGGCAGACCACGTTGCTTTGCTTGACTACGGTACTACTGAATGCACAGGTTAGATGGTACTTCATCTGCCACATGTGCATACCTTTTTAGTTGAGCATACCTTTTAGTCCAGGAGTAGGCCTGATTTTAGCTAGTAGGTAAAATGGATTCTGGTTTAGTGTGGGCTGAGAGTTGACCTTTTCCACTATGTCTTCCCTACAGAGGAATCCTCTACTACCCTGAAGGTAGTGTCCTACATTTTCATCAGTGTGGGGTCTCTTTCCATGGCCATGGGCTTCCTGGGCTGTATAGGAGCCATCTATGAGATACGCTGCCTGCTGGGCCTGGTGAGTAAACACACACACCGAGTAATATGAAGTGGAAATATGATGTGAACCCTTTGGAATTACCTGGATTTCTGTATAAATTGGTCATCAAATTTGATCTTCATCTAAGTCACAACAATAGACAAACAGTCTGCTTAAACTAATAACACACAAACAATTATACTTTTTCATGTCTTTATTGAACACAGTGTAAACATTCACAGTGCAGGGTGGGAAAACTATGTGAACCATTGGATTTAATAACTGGTTGACCCTACCTTGGCAGCTATAACCTCAACCAAACGTTTTCTGTAGTTGCGGATCAGACCTGCTCAACGGTCAGGAGGAATTTTGGACCATTCCTCTTTACAAAACTGTCTCAAAACTGCAATATTCTTGGGATGTCTGGTGTGAACCGTTCTCTTGAGGTCATGCCACAGCATCTCAATCGGGTTGAGGCCAGGACTGTTGCATCACCCAACTTCTGTCGAGCTTCAATTGGCGGACAGATAGCCTTACATTCTCCTGCAAATATCAACTTTTATGACCAATTTATGCAGAAATCCAGATAATTCCAAAGGATTCACATACTTCTTCTTTCCACTGTACACACAACACCACTACTAACACGCTAATGCTAAACCTAAAGTTTCACATTTCAAATTACTCATTGACTCTTGGGTCTTCAATTCTTATTTGGCGGCCCTGATTTGTTGTGGAAGTGTTTATAAACTAGATGTCGACCAATTATGATTTTTCAACGCCGATACCGATTAATCGGCCGGTTGATATATATATATATATATATATATATATATTTGTAATACTGACAATTACAACAATAATGAATGAGCACTTTTATTTTAAGTTAATATAATACATAAATAAAAATCTATTTAGTCTCAAATAAATAATGAAACATGTTCAATTTGGTAAAAATAATGCAAAAACACATTGTTGAAGAAGAAAGTAAAAGTGCAATATGTGCCATGTATAAAAGCTAACTTTTAAGTTCCTTGCTCAGAACATGAGAACAAAGCTGGTGGTTCCTTTGAACATGAGTCTTCAATGTTCCCAGTTAAGAAGTTTTAGGTTGTAGTTATTATAGGAATTATAGGACTATTTCTCTCTATACCATTTGTATTTTAAATACCTTTGACTATTGGATGTTCTTATAGGCACTATACTATTGCCAGCCTAATCTCAGGAGTTGATAGGCTTGAAGTCATAAACAGCGCTGTGCTTCAAGCATTGCGAAGAGCTGCTGGAAAACTCAGGATGGTGCTGTATGAATGAATGTTTACGAGCCTGCTGCTGCCTGCCACCGCTCAGTCAGACTGCTCTATCAAATATCAAATCATAGACTTAATTATAATGTAAAAAAAACACACAGAAATACGAGCCACTATTATTGTCAAATCCGGAAACTATCATTTAAAAAAGAAAACGTTTATTCGTTCAGTGAAATACGGAACCGTTCCGTATTTTATCGAACCGGTGGCATCCATAAGTCTAAATATTGCTGTTACATTGCACAACCTTCAATGTTATGTCATAATTATGTACAATTTTAAGAAAGCATTGATGTTTATGGTTAGGTATATTGGTGCAACGACTGCTTTTTTCGCGAATGCGCTTTGTTAAATCATCACCCGTTTGGCGAAGTAGGCTGTGATTCGATGATAAATGAAAAGGCACCACATTGATTATATGCAACGCAGGACAAGCTAGTTAATCTAGTAATATCATCAACCATGTGTAGTTAACTAGTGATTATGTTAAGATTGATTGTTTTTTATAAGATACGTTTAATGCTAGCTACCAAATTACCTTGGCTCCTTGCTGCACTCACGTAACAAGTGGTCAGCCTGCCACGCAGTCTCCTCATGGACTGCAATGTAATTGGCCATAATCGGCATTCAAAACCGATTGCTATGAAAACTTGAAATCGGCCCTAAATAATCGGCCGTGCCGATTAATCGCTTGACCTCTAGTATAGACGCAAAGAGTCCTGTTTGGTCTATGGAGGATTGTTAGTTAAATACCATCCTAGGTATGTGTGGATTTACTGTGATGAGAGGGTTAAAGGAGGGTGAGGAGGAGTTACAGGGAGATAAACCTGGGAACTTCAGGGGTGTAGTAAGGGCAGCCATGCTCTGCTTCTACGAAAACATTTCAAATGACATACATTATTTCAGTGTCCATTCAACTTCTGAGATTCCATTTCAGATTAACTAAACTGACTAACATTTCAAGTCAATAACATTGATTAACGTTCTCTGTAAAACCTGGTTTGGCCTGTGTCATACAAACTAGACCATTGTTGTTTTGAACTGTTATAATGAACCTGTCAAACTCACTTTCCCATGATGCTCTCTGTCTGTCTCTCCCCAGTACTTCACCTGCCTCCTGCTCATCCTCATTGCCCAGGTAACCGCTGGGGTGCTCATCTACTTTCAGAGAGACAGGGTGAGTTATACCTTCCTCCCTATGTCCTTCCCTGTTCTTTCTACCCCACCCTCTCTCCATCTTCATCTCCCTCTGCTTCACTCTTCTACCACCTCTCTCTTCATCCCTCTCCCACCCCCTTCATCCTTCTCCCTCTTTGCCTTCCTTGTCCCCCTTTAACAATCCCTGCCCCTCTCCCACCCCATCTCCCGAGTCCCGCTCTCCCCCCTTCACCTTCCCTCTCTTGGCCTTGCAGCTGGGACATATCTTGCATTTCCACTCCCCCCTACACAGCTGTACCTTCCCTGACTCCTGGGAAGGCCTTCTCAGAATCCCCCCTCTGACCCCTGACTGTGATGGAATGTACAGTTAGTGTTGGTGTAACAGGAACAGGGTGTGCCAGGAGTGAAGCATTGTTCTGTGATGAGTCAACGGTTGAGTTCCGATTCTCGACCCTTCTCCAGAAGTGTACTTCCACTTATGGATTTAAAAGGATTTAAGAAATATGGTGGAAACTTCCTCCAGCCATGCTTGCTCCAATGCAGTGTTTTTAGGGGGGATTGAACGGGTAGACACTACTGGGTGAAGAGTAGAGAATCGGATCGCAACCCATCAGTGGAAAGTGAAAGACTGAGAGCAGGTGGGGTTGAGGGAGAGATGTGTGAAATCTGCAGAGGAAACGTGTATTGCTGTACTGTGGTGTTGTATGTTTTCATTGTGAGCAGTTCATACAGGTAGTTCCGCTTCTACTCGGGGGGGGCAGGCTGGGGATTGATGTGGGGGTGAGGGGTGTGAAAGGTTGTGGAGGGGGAACGATGTGGAAGGCATTTGCTTGTGAAATGTGTTTCCAGCTCTGTCGTGACGGTTGCCAACTCTGAGTGGCTGGTGAAATGACAGCACGGGGATGGAGATGTGTCATCACGGTGTATAATGGCACGTCACACCCTATAGGTAGGAGAGGGGCACAAGCAGCACCACAAGGGTTGGTCAACTGTAAATCTACTGTAACTCTAACATTAAAACAGCATAGATACAAACTTGAGTGTCAGCTATTTGAGTTTTTACCAGAGTCAAACTGCTCAAGCTTTTATTTAATTGTTTAACACAAAATTGAGGTAGAATAATGATATTCAAGATTTCATAACTTGTTGGGACCTGTGATTCTTGTTTTATAGAAGAAAGAAGAGTAGGCTAATGGGTGAAATTGTGTGTGTGTGTGTGTGTGTGTGTGTGTGTGTGTGTGTGTGTGTGTGTGTGTGTGTGTGTGTGTGTGTGTGTGTGTGTGTGTGTGTGTGTGTGTGTGTGTGTGTGTGTGTGTGTGTGTGTGTGTGTGTGTGTGTGTGTGAACAAACGGGAGTGTTTTGTTTGAGCCGATCTGACCGGTTTAAGTTCTGTTAGCTCAGCCGTTCCCATGATCCACTTGAATCTCATGACTCACGATAGGTGGGGGTTGCTATGGTTGTATGTGTGTGTGAATGCTTGCTCTCTGTGTTTAGGATTTACCACAGGCCAGGGCAGGGTGGCACACTTTCCCAGAACAGGGTTGGGCTCCCTCACCACTCCTCCCCTAATTAAGGCATGTAGGCTAGGCACAACTCCCCTGCCTCCCTACCATGTGGCCCTGTAATATACACTCAGTGTACAAAACATTAGGAACACCTTCCTAATATTGAGTTGCACCCCCTTTTGCCCTCAGAACAGCCTAAATTAGTCGGGGCATGGACTCTACAAGGTGTCGAAAGCGTTCCACAGGGATGCTGGCCCATGTTGACTCCAATGCTTCCCACAGTTGTGTCAAGTTGGCTGGATGTCCTTTGGATGGTGGACCATTCTGGATACACGCAGGAAACTGTTGAGCGTGAAAAACCCAACCTGGCCCCGAATACCATTCCTCGTTCAAGGGCACTTCAATCTTTTGTCTTGTCAATTCACTCTCAATGGCACACAAACACAATCCATGTCTAAAATGTCTCAAGGCTCAAAAATACTTCTTTAACCTGTCCCTTCCCAGTCATCTACATTGATTGAAGTGGAGTATACAAGTGACATCAATAAGGGATCATAGCTTTCACCTGGATTCACCTGGTCAGTCTATTCCATGAAAAGAGCAGGTGTTCCTGATGTTTTGTACACTTAGTGTATAGCTTGTTGTCATTATTTGTATATAGAAAGGCAATTGAAACATGACATTGTGCTGTTGATGTGTGCATTATTACCCATGCTCTGTGCTATATTCAGGTTTCATAATATTAGTGCATCATGCCTAGATAATATTAGTACCTTTTTTAGTACCTTTTCTTGTCCTAACTTTGAAAGTTAAATTAGCTCATGCATGTATTATTTCCTTTGTCTCCCTATGCAGCTGAAGCATGAGATGTCCAACATCATCAAGGGGATGTTGATCAACTACACTGGTCAGAACAGGACCACAGAACACACCTGGGACTATGTACAGAGGACGGTGAGTAGCCTTAGTTTCCACTTTGTCAATGTTGATATTTACACTGAACAAAAATAGAAACGCAACATGTAAAGTGCTGGTCCCATGTTTCACGAGCTGAATAAAAGATCCCAGAAATGTTCCATCCGCTAGTGGAACCGCTCGCCAACAGCCAATGAAATTGCAGGGCGCCAAATTCAATCAACAGAAATCTCATAAATCATACAGGTATTAGGCACCATTTTAAAGATACAATTCT
This sequence comes from Oncorhynchus keta, assembly GCF_023373465.1. Lineage (NCBI taxonomy): Eukaryota > Metazoa > Chordata > Actinopteri > Salmoniformes > Salmonidae > Oncorhynchus > Oncorhynchus keta. Next base: position 742,849 of record NC_068442.1, read on the forward strand.
CGTTAATCCAGCCACAGTCTCTGATTTCAAAAATGCTTCACAGCGAAAGATCCACAAACGATTATGTTAGGTCACCACCAAGTCACAGAAAATCAAGGCCATTTTTCTAGCCAAAGAGAGTTGTCACAAAAAGCAGAAATATAGATAAAATGAATCACTAACCTTTAACTTGTTGTAACTCCCATCTGACACTAATTAGCATAATGCAACGGACATAAATATTACTAGAAAATATTCCTATTCATGAAAATCACAAGTGAAATATATTGAAATACAGCTTAGCCTTTAGTTAATCACCCTGTCATCTCAGATTTTCAAAATATGCTTTACAGCCAAAGCAAGACAAGCATTTGTGTAAGTTTATCGATAGCCTAGCATAGCATTATGACCAGCTAGCAGCAGGTAACTTGGTCACGAAAATCAGAAAAGCAATCAAATTAAATCGTTTACCTTTGATGAGCTTCGGATGTTTTCACTCACGAGACTCCCAGTTAGATAGCAAATGTTCCTTTTTTCCAAAAATATTATTTTTGTAGGCGAAATAGCTCCGTTTGTTCTTCATGTTTGGCTGAGAAATCCACCGTAAATTCACGACAACGCCGGAAACTATTCCAAATTAGCTCCATAATATCGACAAAAACATGGCAAACGTTGTTTATAATCAATCCTCAAGGTGTTTTTCAAATATCTATTCGATAATATATCCACCGGGACAATTGGTTTTTCAGTAGGAGCGAGAGGAAAAATGGCTACCTCTGTATTTTACGCAAGAATCACTCTGAGAGCCATCGGGTGACCACTTGCGCAATGTAGCCTCTTACGGGTATTCTTCAACATAAAGGCGTGAAACTACGTCTCAATGCTGTAGACGCCTGGGGAATACGTAGAAAAAGGAATCTGGTTGATAGCCCATTCACTGCTCAATAGGGACGCATCGGAACGCAGCGCATTCAAAACATGAGTCACATCCGGATTGGATTTTTCTCAGGCTTTCTCAGAACTGCATCAGTTCTGTTATACTCACAGACAATATTTTTACAGTTTTGGAAACAAGTGTTTTCTATCCTAATGTTACGATTAATGAGTGAAGAGGTGTGGAGTCAGGCGCAGAGAGCAAAAGGATGTGGGAAAAACACGCTTTAATGTCCAGGAAAAATAACATGAACAAAAGTAGGAAAACAAATGATCAGAAATAATAACGGACAGCGCGAAACCCGAAAATGCAAACAAAAATCACTCTAACACAAAACAGACGAACAAGCCCGCACGAAACAGAAACGGGCTGAACAAACTTATATAACCCCACCCTAACAACCAAACAAGAAACAGGTGATACCAATCAGACAAAACAAAAACCAGAAAAGGATCGGTGATAGCTGGTAGACCTGTGACGACGACCGCCGAGCGCCACCCAAACAAGAAGGGAGTCACCTTCGGTAATATTCGTGACACCTAAGCTGTCAATTATATGCATATTCTAGCATCTTGTCCTGACAAAATATCCCGTTTACTTTGGGAACGTTATTTTTCCAAAAATGAAAATACTGCCCCCTAGTCACAACAGGTTAATGATCTTGACACTCAGATGACACGTGGTCCTTCTAGCACATAGAGCAGGATATTTCATAGAATGTTACACATGACTGTAAGTTGCTTTGGATAAAATGTAAATGTTTTGTATGTTTTGATCGATAAAGTGAATATTTATATCCAAAATCTCAGTTTACATTGGCGTGTTATGTTCAGTAGTTCCAAAGCATGCAGTTTCAGCAAAGAATTTAACTGGTACATATGAATCATGCTTTCTCTCCCTATTTCTCTTTCTTTTGTTCTTTCTTTCTGCCAATCCCCCCTCTCTCTCTCCCCCATCCTCTTCCCACCTCCCTGTCCTGCCCCCCCCCCGCCGCCTTCCAGATGAAGTGCTGTGGTTGGACTGGCCCAGGCAACTGGTCGGAGAATGTATGGATCAGGAACAGTTCTGTCTCCATGTACCCTTGCTCCTGTCGGAACGAAACCCTGCCCGGGACAGACGTCAAGGAGACAGGGCTCTGTGAACACTTGTCCAACATCCTCCCGGTCTACGAAACGGTATGTTGAAGGGGGGAGATAGAGAGAGGGGGGGACAGATATCAAGGAGTAGGCTGTGTGAACACCTGTCTACTGACCTGCCTGTCTACAAAAACGGTATGTTGGAGAGAGGGGGAAGGGAGGGAAAGCTAAAGAGAGAGGGTGGGATAGGGGGGACTGACATTAAACCATGCTCTACCGGTCTGCCAGTCTACGAAACGGTATGGAGGGAGGGAGGGGGACAGATGTCAAGGAGACTGGGCTCTGAACACCTGTCTGCTGACCTGCCTGTTTATGAAATAGTATAGAGGGAGGGAGGGAGGGGGACAGATGTCAAGGAGACTGGGATCTGTGAACACCTGTCTGCTGACCTGCCTGTATACGAAGTAGTATAGAGGGAGGGAGAGGGACAGACGTCAAGGAGACTGGGATCTGTGTACACCTGTCTGCTGACCTGCCTGTATATGAGCCACGCCCTGGCTCTTGTTCATTAGGGCAAACCATAGATAAACTTCTCTGTTTATATTTATTTTGAACAGAAAATGTATTTTTAGCAAAGGTCTGTGTCATCTCATTACAAAGTTATATTCCTATATGAATCTAATCAGACTCCACCTGACCATCCGACAGCAACCTTGTCATGTCCCAGATGGTAATTCAGTAAGGCAGGACTACGGTAGTACTTAATCACCCTGCTCACCCTGTTGACAGCAGCAATCCCTGTTGTTTGTGTTGAGTAAAGGCCTCTATTCACACAGCAGAGACACACACACAGCAGAGGGCTGATGAATGTTTCCTATGTTTTCCCGTAAGGCTGCTGGACTGTTATTATAGAGGGACCCTTTTTATGTTCTCTCTTTCCAGCCAGCCTCTGGTTGTTATTCTACCGCTCTACAGGCCCCGCCAAAGACAACACACACACACACCGGTATGCATGCTGCACTGAGCCTCGTCCAAAGACAACGGTGGTGTTTGGAGAGCGCTCTGTGTCCTGGCCCGTTTGGATAACCCCTTTATTCTTACCTCTTTCTGCACACCTCTCTCTCCCTCTCTCTCCCTGTATCTATTGCTCTCCCCCTCTCTATTTCTCTCAATCTCTTTCTCTAAATAGTAACCACAAATCACCAGTCTCAACGTCAACAGTGAAGCGGCGACTCCGGGATTACATTTACATTTACATTTAAGTCATTTAGCAGACGCTCTTATCCAGAGCGACTTACAAATTGGTGCATTCACCTTATGACATCCAGTGGAACAGCCACTTTACAATAGTGCATCTAAATCTTTTAAGGGGGGGGTTGCGGGGGGTGAGAAGGATTACTTTATCCTATCCTAGGTATTCCTTAAAGAGGTGGGGTTTCAGGTGTCTACGGAAGGTGGTGATTGACTCCGCTGTCCTGGCGTCGTGAGGGAGTTTGTTCCACCATTGGGGAGCCAGAGCAGCGAACAGTTTTGACTGGGCTGAGCGGGAACTGTACTTCCTCAGTGATGCTGGCCTTCCAGGCAGAGTTGCAAAGAAAAGCCATATCTCAGACTGGCCAATAAAAATAAAAGATTAAGATGGGCAAAAGAACACAGACACTGGACAGAGGAACTATGCCTAGAAGGCCAGCATCCCGGAGTCGCCTCTTCACTGTTGACGTTGAGACTGGTGATTTGTGGGTACTATTTAATGAAGCTGCCAGTTGAGGACTTGTGAGGCGTCTGTTTCTCAAACTAGACACTCTAATGTACTTGTCCTCTTGCTCAGTTGTGCACCGGGGCCTCCCACTCGTCTTTCTATTCTAGTTAGAGACAGTTTGCACTGTTCTGTGAAGGGAGTAGTACACAGTGATATACAAGATCTTCAGTGTCTTGGCAATTTCTCGCACGTAATAGCCTTAATTTCTCATAACAAGAATAGACTGACTAATTTCAGAAGAAAGGTCTTTGCTTCTGGCCATTTTGAGTCTGTAATCGAACCCACGAATCCACAAATGCTAATGCTCCAGATACTCAACTAGTCTGAAGAAGGCCAATTTCATTGCTTCTTTAAACAGGACAACAGTTTTCAGCTGTGCTAACATAATTGCAAAAGGGTTTTCTAATGATCAATTAGCCTTTTAACCTCTTGGTCCTACCTGGCACGCAGGCGTCCCATCTAGACATCTGGAAATGCAAATGCGCTACGCTAAATGCTAATAGTACTAGTTAAAACTCAAACGTTCATTAAAATACACATGCAGGGTATGAATTAAAGCTACACTCGTTGTGAATCCAGGCAACAAGTCAGATTTTTAAAATGCTTTTCGGCGAAAGCATGAGAAGCTATTATCTGATAGTATGTAACACCCCAAAAGACCCGCAGGGGACGTAAACAAAATAATTAGCATAGTCGTCGCTACACAAACCGCACAAATAAAATATAAAACATTCATTACCTTTGACCATCTTCTTTGTTGGCACTCATAGATGTCCCATAATCACTATTGGGTCTTTTTTTCGATTAAATCGGTCCATATATAGCCTAGATATCGATCTATGAAGACTGTGTGATAAACGGGAAAAAAATAGCGTCTTATAACGTAACGTCATTTTTTTTTATTAAAAAAGTCGACGATAAACTTTCACAAAACACTTCGAAATACTTTTGTAATGCAACTTTAGGTATTATTAAACGTTAATAAGCGATCAAATTGATCACGAGGCGAAGTATATTCTTTAGCTGTCCGTCTGGAAAAAATGTCTGTGTAATTCTCAACCAAAATATCCGGTCGGAGACCGGAGGAAATGCGTTGCCTTGCGTCTGTTTGACCAAGAAACAAAGCCTAGGCAAATGACAAGACTCTAGACAACGTGTGGAAGCTGTAGGTATTGCAACCTCAGCCCCATTAAATGTGGTTCACCTTTATCAATGGGTTCAAGTCGCGCATGGATATATATTTCCATTTTCAGTGATCAGATTTTCCTGCGCTTTTCGATGAAACGCACGTTCTGTTATAGTCACAGCCGTGATTTAACCAGTTTTATAAACGTCTGAGTGTTTTCTATCCACACATACTAATCATATGCATATACTATATTCCTGGCATGAGTAGCAGGGTGCTGAAATGTTGAGCGATTTTTAACAGAATGTTCAAAAAAGTAGGGGGTAGGATTAACAGGTTAAAATGATAAGCTTGGATTAGCTAACACAACGTGTCAACCAACACAAGCCTTCCACAAGCTTGGGTGAATTTTGGCCCATTCCTCCTGACAGAGCTGGTGTAAATGAATCAGGTTTGTAGGACTCCTTGCTCACACACGCTTTTTCAGTTCTTCCCACACATTTTCTATAGGATTGAGGTCAGGGCTTTGTGATGGCCACTCCAATGCCTTGCCTTTGTTGTCCTTAAGCCATTTTGCCACAACTTTGGAAGTCTGCTTGTGGTCATTGTCCATTTGGAAGATCCATTTTGCAACCAAGCTTTAACTTCCTGACTGATGTTGCTTCAATATCTCCACATAATTTTCCTACCCATGATGCCATCTATTTTGTGAAGTCCACCAGTCCCTCCTGCAGCAAAGCACCCCACAACATGATGCTGCCACCCCCGTGCTTTACAGTTGGGATGGTATTCTTTGGCTAACAAGATTCCCCCTTTTTCCTCCAAAAATAACGATGGTCATTTTTGTCAAACAGTTCTATTTCAATTTCATCAGACCAGAGGACATTTCTCCAAAAATTACAATCTTTGTCCCCATGTGCAGATGCAAACCTTCGTCTGGCTTTTTTATGGCGGTTTTGGAGCAGTGGCTTCTTCCTTGCTGAGCGGCCTTTCAGGTTATGTCGATATAGGGACTCGTTTTAATGTGGATATAGATACTTTTTTACCTGTTTCCTCCAGCATCTTCACACGGTCCTTTGCTGTTGTTCTGGGATTGATTTTCACTTTTCGCACCAAAGTACGTTCATCTGTAGGGGACAGACCAAGTCTCCTTCCTGAGCGGTATGATGCTGCGTGGTCCCATGGTGTTTATACTTGCGTACTATACTTTGTGCAGATGAACGTGGTACCTTCAGGCGTTTGGAAATTGCTCCCAAGAATGAACCAGACTTGTGGAGGTCTGATTTCTTTTGATTTTCCCATGACGTCAAGAAAAGAGGCACTGAGTTGAAAGGTAGGCCTGGAAAAACATCCACAGGTACACCTCTAATTGACTCAAATGATGTCAATTAGCCTTTCAGAAGCTTCTAAAGCCAGGATATAATTTTCTGGAATTGTCCAAGCTGTTTAAAGGCACAGTCAACTTTGTGTATTTTATCTTCTGACCCACTGGAATTGTGATACAGTGAATTATATGTGAAATAATCTGTCTGTAAACAATTGTTGTAAAAATTACTTGTCATGCAAAAAGTAGATGTCCTAACCGACTTGCCAAAACTATAGTTTGTTAGCAAGAAATTTGTGGAGTGGTTGAAAAACGAGTTCTAATGACTCTAATCTAAATGCATGTAAACCTCCGACTTCAACTGTATGTATAATATCTGAATCTGTAGCTAGACTCTTACCCGTCCGTATACATGGTGGAATGCTTCACAGCAGACTGCAACCCCTTTCATTTTTTTTGGGGGGGGGGCAAAAATGTGGGGCTCAAAGCTGCCCTGAATGACGGTTCGCCACTGTGTACGGTATGTACATTACCTGGATTGTGCCATTCAAGGTTTTCTCAAATTAAAATCTGTCTCTCTCTCTCTCTCCCCCCTCTTTCTACAGGGCTGCATGCATAGTGTGGAGGGCTGGCTTCTGGAGAACTGTGGAGTTATTCTTGGAATCTGTGTTGGAGTGGCAGTCATTGAGGTATCGCACACACACACAGGCCCTCACACACACATTACATACATGCCCACACACAGTCCCTCATCCTGTGAGGTATGAATGTGTATGCATCCTGCACCTTCAAGATTAATAATAGGAGGTCTACTGTGCCCCACCCTGTTTCTGCGCCTGGTGTGGTTGTCTTTGTGTATGCTAGTTTTGGTTTTAATGCTTGTGTGCGTACTTGCCGTGTGCGTGCTTGTGTCTGTCTATCTGTGTGTGCATGCATTGGTGCTTTTGGGCACACGTGTGTGTGTGTGTGTTTGTGCGTGCGTGTGTGCGTGCGTGCTTTTAGCATAACTAACCCAGTTGTTTCGTCCTCCAGCTTCTGGGAATGATCCTGTCTATGTGCCTGTGTAAGAGTGTTGTCCAGGAGGACTACACCAAAGTACCCAAGTACTGACTATGAAGACCTGAAGACACGAAAAGCTATACACCACACAGCATAGAAACACAGACATGCAGACACACACTCTGACAGTGAAACGCAGACACGTAGACACACACTCTGACAGTGAAACGCAGACACGCAGACACACACTCTGACAGTGAAACACAGACACGCAGACACACACTGACAGTGAAACACAGACATGCAGACACACACTGACAGTGAAACACAGACACGCAGACACACACTGACAGTGAAACACAGACATGCAGAAAAACACTGACAGTGAAACACAGACACACACTCTGACAGTGAAACACAGACACGCAGACACACACTCTGACAGAGAAACGCAGACACACAGTCTGACAGTGAAACACAGACACGCAGACACACACTGACAGTGAAACACAGACATGCAGACACACACTGACAGTGAAACACAGACACGCAGACACACACTCTGACAGTGAAACACAGACACAGTGTCCGGACACACACTCTGACAGAGAAACACAGACACAGTGTCCGGACACAAACTCTGACAGAGAAACACAGACAGTGTCCGGACACACACTCTGACAGAGAAACACAGACACAGTGTCCGGACACACACTCTGACAGAGAAACACAGACACAGTGTCCGGACACACATACTCTCAATCAAGCACAACATATGGACCTGTATCTTTTTGGACACACACATTTTGCCTTATCTTTCATAAAATGACTTGGTTTTAGAAGACACTCATCTTTAGGTATTAATGAATTCAACAGTGGGATATAATGTATCTGATGAAGTGAGTGTGAACAAACACCCATATGAATCCAGGATGTTCTCATCTGTTATTTTCTGTCTCTTCCTGAAGCGCTTTTCGGGGTTGTTACGTAATTAGTTAGTAAGCTAGCTTTGTTTGTGAGAGCACTTTAGTGACTTTTTGTGAGCTGTTGATCAGAGAGAGGACCTGGACCTGTGCTGATCTATGATCAGGTATCCCCTTTCCATTCTTGTCTATTCATTATTATCTAAAAGGCAACTGATAGTAGATCAGCACTCCTACTTTCTGAAGATGGGCTTTGGGGAGGGGCTTGAAATGCAACACTATGGAACACTGTGGAGGGGGTACTGCAGGAGGGGTATCCCACAGCTGCTATTTGTGGTGCTGAGGTGGGTTTTACTTTTTACTCCACTCTTTCATCAGTCTCTCCACGGAGGCCTTAGTATCTTCTGCCTTCATCTGCCCTCCCTTTTTCTTACGGGTGTGTCTGGTCTGACTGGTTTCCGGAAAACGAGTAGCTACCAAGATGAATTAATAGATTTCATGAAGTATATTATACACTGAGTGTACAAAACCTTAGGAACACCTTCCTAATATTGAGTTGCACACCTTTTTTGCCCTCAGAACAAGTCTCAATTCATCGGGGCATGGACTCTACAAGGTGTCGAAAGCGTTCCACAAGGATGCTGGCCCATGTTGACTCCAATGCTTTCCACAGTTGTGTCAAGTTGGCTGCATGTCCTTTGGGTGGTGGACCATTCTGGATACACACAGGAAACTGTTGCGCATGAAAAACCCAGCAGTGTTGCAGTTTTTGACACACTTAAATTGGTGCCCCTGACCTACCCCGTTCAAAGGCAAATATTTTGTCTTGCCCATTCACCCTCTGAATGGCACACATACACAATCCATGTCTCAATTGTCTCAAGGCTTAAAAATTATGCTTTAACCTGTCTCCTCCTCCCCTTCATCTACACTGATTCAAGTGGATTTAGAGCAGGTGTTCCTAATGTTTTGTACACTCAGTGTATATGTGTGTATGATACATTATGCTTGTGTTTTACTTTCTTTTATTATTTTGTTTGTCATTTCTTTGTCATTTTTTCATGGGATTTTTAAAAACGTTACTAAGGGACAAATTAGTGATGGTTTGAGTCACTGAGCATGGTCAGTATTTTATATTGGAAAGAAAGCGATCGCTTCAGCCCGCCTGCTCTGTTTTTGTTTTATTTTCAGGATGCTATTATTCGTTTCCACTCTTATTGTGTGCACCCCAAATTGCAACCTATTCCCTATATATTGCACTCTACTTTTGACCAAAGCCCCTATGTATTCCCTTTGAGCCCTGGTCAAAAGTGGTATACTTTATAGGAAAAAGGGCACCAATTGGCATGCAGACATTGTCTCTTATTAACTACAGAGTCTGGCTGGCTGATGTAGTAGCTTCACTGCTATTATCGGCACTATTTGCTGTGGAATAGGCAGAGAAATCGGGTCCTGACTTTATGTAGCTATTGTAGTCAGACTGTTGGTGAAACTGTTGGTCTCTGAAACCTTAGGTCTCTGTTCTCTGTTCTTCAGCCCAAGAATTCCACCACCATGACTGTCATCCCTTTAAGAGGTTGCTACATTTCTCATTTCAGCATTACTTATATAACTACACATTCAAAACAGATGTATTATTATTTTATTAAGTTGGCCATTTTCGACACGAAGAAGAGTTTTTAATAATAAGCCGAGGCATTATTCGAAAATCAGTGGAGGTATGAAATATAAAATCCCTGTGAAGTCCTCTTTGTACTTTTGAAAGTTTCTATTTGACTCAATAGAAACATTCTAAAGTCATGTATGTATTTGTTGTATGTTACATGTAGGGGTGTTCCTGGAGTTAGAAGCCATGTTGAAAAGGAAAACAATTTGGCATTTTTTATTCAGTATCAAGGATTGCTAATAAACTGAATCCATCACAAATCATTAGCAGTATTATATATTTTTTAAGAAAGTATAAAAGAAAGGATTTATACTGTATTTTTGAGTTGTATTATTTTATTTTGATATAGGAGGAAGACTTACAATCTGCAGATTTACAGTGCCTTCGTAAAGTATTCAGACCCCTTGACATTTACCACATGTTGTTATGTTACAACCTTATTCTAAAATGTATTTAAAAATGTAAAATAATTATCATCAATCTACACACAATGCCCTATAATGACAAAGCAAAAACAGGTGTTTAGACATTTTTGCTAATTCTTTCAAAATAAAAAAGGAAATATCACATTGACCTAAGTATTCAGACCCTTTACTCAGCACTTTGTTGAAGCACCTTTGGCAGTGATTACAGCCTTGAGTCTTCTTGGGTATGATGCTACAAGCTTGGCATATCTGTTTATGGGAAGTTTCTCCCATTATTCTATGCAGATCCCGTCAAGCTCTGTCAGGTTGGATGGGGAGCGTCGCTGCACATCTATTTTCAGGTCTCTCCATTGATGTTCGGTTGGGTTCAAGTCCGGGCTCTGGCTGGGCCACTCAAGGACATTCAGAGACTTGTCCCGAAGCCACACCTGTGTTGTCTATGCTTTGGGCTTAGTGTCGTTTTGCTGTTGGAAGGTGAAACTTTGCCCCACTTTGAGGGTTTGAGCGCTCTGGAGAAGGTTTTCATCAAGAATCACTGTACTTTGCTCCGTTCATCTTTGCCTCGATCCTGACTAGTCTCCCAGTCCCTGTCTTTGAAAACATCCCCACAGCATGATGCTGCCACCACCATGCTTCACTGTAGGGATGGTGCCAGGTTTCCTCCAGACATGACGCTTGGCATACAGGCCAAAGAGTTCCATCTTGGTTTCATCAGACCAGATAATCTTGTTTCCATTGGTCTGAGATTCTTTAGGTGCCTTTTGGCAAACTCCAAGCGGGCTGCTTTTTACTGAGGAATGGCTTCCGTCTGGCCACTCTACCATAAAGGCCTGATTGGTGGAGTGCTGCAGAGATGGTAGTCCTTCTGTAAGGTTCTCCCATCTCCACAGAATAACTCTAAAGCTCTTGGTCACCTCCCTGACCAAGGCCCTTCTCCCCAATTGCTCAGTTTGGCCGGGCGGCCAGCTCTAGGAAGAGTCTTCCAAACTTCCATCTAACAATGATGGATGCCACTGTGTTCTTGGTGACCTTCAATTCTGCAGAAATATTTTGCTACCCTTCCCCAGATCTGTGCCTCGACACAATCCTGTCTCGGAGCTATGAGAACAATACCTTCGACCCCATGGCTTGGTTTTTGCTCTGATCAATGGAAACAGGATGCACCTGAGCTCAATTTTGAATCTCATAGCAAAGGGTCTGATTTTCTATTTGTTATATATTTGCAAACATTTCTCAACCTTTTTTGCTTTGTCAGTGTGGGGTATTGTGTGTAGATTGCTGAGGAATGTTATTTATTTAATCCATTTTAGAATAAGGCTACAACACAACAAAATGTGGAAAAGGTCAAGGGGTCTGAAATGTGGCCAAGGCAGGATCAGACAGCTGCAATACTGAACACAGCCAGAAGAAAGCAGCATAGGCACACAGTTAGTGTGTGTCTGCCACAGCTGAGCAGAGAGTAATGTTGAAAGCCTGGGCCTATATTCATAAAGCGTCTGAGAGTATAAATGCTGATCTGGTATCAGTTTTGTCTATTAGATAATAATGGATTAAGATTACATAGACGGGGTAGTCTGATCCTAGATCAGCACTGCTACTCTGAAACGCTTTGTGGATACTGGCCCTGGTTGAGTACAGGAAAAAGTCAGAGGGAGGATCCTGGTTTGCTTTGTTTAATTGTTGCCCATGTACAGTATCAGAATAGACCATAGATCATAACTTGCATTAATTTCAAACCTAGCAGAGGGTATGCCTGTGGCCTATTTTGTTGGAACATATGCAGGTGCCCTCATCTTCAACCTGTGCCCACCCTGTCCACTATGATAACCTGCATATGGTAGGTGTTAACCCATGATGGAACTGACTGAAGTAGGCTATTAGGATCACTCAACAATGTTTCAAACGACTTCTTACTGATGTAATCTGTGTCAATGACAAAGACCCTGCTCCTTTTTAAAGCAAGAGCCTTGAGGGAGAAAACAGAATGGGAAATACTGACTTTTTATTTTGAGTCCATCTCTGTTTTGTGTTACTCTTTCATTTGTCTTTTTGATGGAACTCTGGTTCGTCTCGTGTCTAGTTTGTGTGTATGTGTGTGTCTGAGGGGTTCTGGATGGATACAGCAGCACTCGGCCATGGCCACGAGCCCACTCTCAGCACAACACTGGCACGCACCACACACACATACACTCATAAGAAGAAGCAAGGTCTCCTCTCTGTTTCTATCACTAGGGTCAGGAAGTGGGACACAGGTATTGGCTCTAAATGATCCTTCAGACAGAGCATGAGATAATGGGAAGGTTATAGAGTGGTGAAGGCTAGAAGCCTATGAACCGTGTATAATTACTCTTTTGAGCATGTAGGAACACTGCTATATTTACATTTAAGTCATTTAGCAGACGCTCTTATCCAGAGCGACTTACAATGGTAGAGGTGTGAATGTAGCAGTTTATATCAGGTTTATAATTTGATGTTAGCAATGCTAAAGTTTTAACATGTAGCTAAAATTGAATCTAGTCAATGGCTGCAAGGGTCAGGGTTAGTTGTAACAAGCCTAAGGAGGTCTGGGTGCAGTGCTGGGAATGCAAATTATGGACCCATCAGGCCTGTACCCCAGGAGTACCATACCACTGTCACAACTGACTGGTTGATTGAACATGTCTAACATTCACTCACTTTTGGCCGCCGGTCCCATGGCTGTGGGTGATAATCCAACCCGGATGTAGGTATAGGGTTAGTGCTGCTGCCTACTACCCCTCTTCCTCTCTCACACACACACACTTCCACTCCCACAGCAGGGTCCCTTACTATAGTGCTCACTATAGTGGGCATCCTCAGGCTGGACCCCCCTCACGCCACAGTGGTCACCAGTGGTACCCCACCACCTCCACCTGGTGGCCTGAGTATATTGAAAACAAGATCAATGATATAATAATGATGGGGGGGGGGGGACTTTAAGAGTACTTTAAAGGAAATTATGGTCAGAAAGACAAATTCAACTCCATCTTTCATTGAATCAGATGGCTTAATCGTCACAAAAACATTTGATGTTGACAATTATTTTTGGTAAAGTGGGTAAACCTAGGCAGGAAATGCCAACATGAACAGTGACACATCGTAATCATGCATAGTAGCAATACCAAAAACAGAAAGTATCCAGATAAAAATATTTTATAATTATAGATTATAGACTCTTACCCGACATACTTGTCTAAATTGATGGGTTATGTGAAGGAAATGCTATAACCACCCCTCACCCACATCTAGCTAAGTGGATGGGTCACTATTGTCTAGACATGTACACGTGTTCATGAAATACAATAGAGGGCCTTAATCACCCCCAGACACACCTGGCTAATTTTATAGGTCATGTAATAATCCAGCCGAAGTGGAGTCTTTTGTTTAGACAAGTAGCTAGCATAATCCCAACTCATACTGCAACCAATACAAAAATTGTCATAGCTGTAGTATGAATCTGCAGGTAGCTAAAGCTAACAAACTAGGTTCAATGTTAGCTACCTAACATTAGGCTATAACTAGCAATGCAAATACATTTCTGATTCAAGTAATTCAAGTACTGCAAGTTTGTAGTAATATTACCACAAGCGAGCCAGCAAGCTAACATTCTTTAGCTAACTAACAGTACACTTTAACTTGCAATAAAAATGATTTTCTGACTACATTTTAAAGTATAACTGAAATTGTAGCAAGACTCTTATCCGCATACATGGATGAACGCTTCAAGGCAGACTGGAACCACTTAATAACTCTGTTTCGTTTGTAGCTACAGTGTGTTTAACTCTGTTTGGCCAGCAGTGTGTTAAGTCACTCTGGTTCACACTTACTGTGGCGTGTGCAGAAAGTAGCCCATCACTTATTCCAACTTTTTCCAGTTAACTGTCGATAGCACCTGCTAAATTCAGGGCATCAATGTTGTTGAGAATGTCGCAAAACTTTTGTAGTTCTCGACTAACGTTATATCTTTCAAAAACAGCGTGGTAGAAAGTACTATCAAGGCCTTTCGAGTGGTGCAGCAGTCTAAGGCACTATGACAGAAGCGTCACTACAGACCCGGGGTTTGATCCTGGGCTGTGTCACAACAGGTCGTCACCAGGAGTCTGGCCGTCAGTTAGCCAGGAGCTGCCGGAGTCATCCTTCACTCCGACGCTGCCGGAATCTCCCGTCCATTCGGGACCCATGGCTAGGGGGGTGTACTGTCACGTTCTGACCTTTATTCCTTTGTTTTGTCTTTATTTAGTATGGTCAGGGCGTGAGTTGGGGTGGGCAGTCTATGTTTGTTTTTCTATATTTTCAGTCCTTGTGTGTCTGCACCAGATAGAACTGTTTCGGTTGTCACTTTGTTTTATTTTGTATTTTTTGAAGTGTTCAGTTGTTTATTAAAAAGATGAACAATAACCACACTGCGCTTTGGTCCTCTCCTTCTTCCACCGACGACAACCCTTACACACAGAGGGTTTTCTTTAATGGAGCTTCTCTAATGTTAAACATAAAGTGGAGTGGAGTGTACTGCAAGGCAGCTCTCTTGGCCCTCTACTGTTTTCTATTTTTACCAATGACCTGTCACTGCATTAAACAAAGCATGTCTCCATGTATGCTGATGACTCAACTTTATACGTGTCAGCAACCACAGCTAGTGAAATCACTGTTTTGGAATGGGTGGCCAGTAATAAACCTGAACATCCTCAACATGGTCCTGAACATCTCTAAAACTCAGAGCATTGTATTTTGTACAAAAGTTCTAGATCTCAGCTAAATCTGGTAATGAATGATGTGGCTGTTGAGCAAGTTGAGGAGACACAATTACTTGGTATTACTTTCGATTGTAAACTGTCATGGTCAAAACATATTGCTTCAATGGTTGTAAAGATGGGGAGAGGTCTGTCCATGATAAAGATCCTGAGTATTGTCAAGTGTTGAAAAGAAGGACCTAATTAAGCTGCATCTGGCCCAGAACAGAGCGGCACGTTTTGCTCTTCATTGTAATCAGAGGGCTGATATCAATACTATGCATGCCAGTGTCTTTTGGCTAAGAGTTGAGGAAAGGCTGACTGCATTGCTTCTTGTTTCTATAAGAAACATTGTGTTGGAAATTCCAAATTGTTTGCGTAGTTACAAACGACCAGGGGTCTTTTCACAGTCCCCAGTTCCAGAAGAAAATTAAAGAAGCATATAGTATTATACAAAGCCATGATTGCGTGTAACTCATATAGTACAATAGCATTACAATAGCAATACCTAGTATGGCCTACTACAATAGCATTAATACATGCACACACATAGGGGGAATGCACACAAACACACACTAACACACTAGTGATGCACAGGGTGACTCATAACCCGGTTCAGAGTGGGTGGTTTTAGGGTCATGAAATATTGTCTAGAGGAAAGGCAGGTGGGTGGTCGGGCGGGTTGAATAAAGAGAAAACGATACATTAAAAAAATCCCAAAATGTATCCTTCTTGTGCAATTTATATCTACAGGATACATTGAGGTTTTTCTTTAATTAAATCTGCCATTAGTGTGTAAACCTAAGCTTTTAGGACCTAACTGTACAAGCACCAAATAGCCTACACGCCAATGGCCAAATGCTTTTGGGAACGTGCAGAACAAGTATGAACGCTAACCACTTTTCCATCTACAGTTTTTATGCGAGTAAAGTCATACCATATTAGGAAAAAAACAATTGTTTTGGGTACAATTTTATAAATGCAGGAAAATCAGTTCTCCGTTTAACATGGTGGGATCGTTTCGTGTCGGTATAATACATTATGTGACTAATGGTGTTGGAAACGCCTTTATGTGCTAATATTGATATAATAACCATGATTATGGAAGTGAACTTGGAGTCACTCGATGATATGGTGTGTGGTCCTCGCACTACGACTCGGGAAGCATCGATCATCATGTCACCAGAATATTTTTTTGCAAAGGAGCATGGAAACATGGCTCGTGGTGGGTAAATTAGCATAGTTTCTTTATGCAGATTTTATAATATTCGCATGAAAATCTGTTGCCAATTGGATGGAAACCTAGCTAGTGTCAGAGTTTAATTCAACAAGAGAAAAGCTGCGAAATTGAGATTTTAAAATAGAGAAGGGAGGGACAGAATAGCAATGTTTGGGAAAGATTTAGTGAAGTGTTAAAAGAGGATGATAGAAGTGAATGTTACGTGTGATGATTGCGAGGCGCTATTCAAATTCGACAGTCACAAGATGGGGACTTCAAATAGGCCTATAGCATGTCAAGCGAACTGTAGCCTACTGTTCAGATGAGTAAAATGGAAACTGAAATCTGGACACTGACTGTAGGTCTATACACTTGCACATAGCCTTAATATTAACTATCTTTATCACTATCATAAAAGCTGATAGTATTTCAACCACATAAAATATGCATCCAAGCCAAACTGAAATCTTATCAGAAACATGCTGGATCGTTTTTACAGCTTGCTATTTCCTTACAACCAGTCAAACTGGTGTAATTTGAAAATGTTGCACAGAGCATCATTCCCGTTTTCTTTTCGTTATTGGAGTCCCGGTCCCTAAACATCTTTGCTCTGCGAAAGAAGCAGAGCTGACAGAGAACTTTACCGATGTCAACTAGAGTGAAGCATTCGTCGATTCATGGCATTATTCAGGTGAGTAAGGGTTTATTTAGTCTTCTAGGGCAACATATAATGACAGAAAAGAAGCAGAAACATCTAAATTAGGCAAAATAAACCCTGCACCCTGTCAAAATATTGTTCCACCATTTCTGACTAGCATATATTTGCAGTTAGGGTCTGGGGCGGGAATCAGAGTTTCAATTTATCACATATAGTCGGACGATGGCTGATTGTTTATTAGTAACTGAGGGTGGCGCACCACTAACACATATACACACTCAGAAGCACATTAGCCTCAAACACACACACTCATATGCAAACATACACACACACACACATATACTCTAGTTGTCCAAGAATCATTCCCTTGCCAGATTTAGATTGCCTTAAGCCTGGAGGTAACAGAGATGTGCTCTGAGTCACTGACTGAGCTCACATACCAGGGAGAGAAAGAGAGGGAGAGAGAAGAGGAGTCTGAGGAGGGAGGAGAGATAGAGTGACAGAAAAAGAGAGGGAGGGAGGGAGAGAGAGGAATCAGTCTCATTCCATTAGCTGTTTAAATTGTTCCTCTGATAGGCAGTGAGGCATCGTGTCTCGGGTCCCAGATTAGTGGCTGCTCCATAAGCCTAATTTCCTGCTCAGCAGCCCACCATCACCTAGCACGGAGCTCCAAATGACTCACAACACCTCCCCCAATCCCCACACAGCTCCTTTCTTTCTCACAGAGCTACAGTCTGTCCAAAGTGACTTACAGTACAGTGAGTGCATACATTTTAGTATGTGTATGTGATCCCTGCAGAAATTGAACACACAACCTTAGCATTTCTAGCTAGTGCCAGTCTCTTATCAACTGAGCTGCTCAGGACCTGAAAGCAAGATAGCAGTCATCCTTCCTTAACATGCAGCCTTCCTGTCTGTCCCTGTGTGTGCGTGTGCGCGAAATGAGTATGGTGCAGCTTCAGCCCTGCCGGAGATCAGGGAACATCAGGAATATGATTCTGTGAAAGCATGCTGTTTCCAGCCTCCTGCTGTAAAGAGGGAGAGAGAGAGAGAGAATTGGAGCCAGGTCCAAATGAACACTCCTCCTCTCCTATATATCCCTTACAGAGTGACACATGCATGATTTACATTTGACTTTATCTGGATAAATCTGTGGCTTTTGATGGATTGACATAGCAGTTGGGTGGTGTTATTCCTGCTTATCACCAGCGCTAAAGAAGTCGATTAATTTGTATGGCTCAGATTACACCCTAGATGTATTAAAACTTCACAAAAATTAATTTAAACTGTAATGTGATGTGATAGCTCGCAGTTAGGGAGTGTGTGTCTATCTCTTCTGTACAACTCCAACCACGTGACACTGATTGATGGAGGTGGGTGTAGAAAGAGTAGAGAGTATCTTGTGAGAGTAGAGTTGATTGCCGCTACAGGCAGCAGTGTTAGGATTCTCATTAACCTATGGTAATGCATCTGTCACACTGATCTGATCGGCTGATCGAGCCTCACAGCACAGTTGTAGAGGATGGCTATCCACGCTCAGCTATCTACGCTTCAGTTCTCTCTCTCTCTCTCTCTCTCTCTCTCTCTCTGTCTGTCTCTCTCTGTGTGTGTGTGTCTCTTCTCTGTGTGTCTCTTCTCTCTGTGTGTGTGTGTGTATGTCTGTCTTTCTCTCTGTGTGTGTGTCTTTATCTCTGTTTGTCTTTCTCTGTGTGTGTGTATGTCTTTCTCTCTCTGTGTGTGTGTGTCTCTCTCTCTCTCTCTTTCTGTGTGTGTGTCTCTCAACTCTGTGTGTGTGTGTCTGTCTCTCACGCTCTGTGTGTGTGTCTTTCTCCCTCTCTGTTGCATACGCACACACACATATCCCTAAATCCCCAGTTTTTCTCCAAGCAGTGTGTGTGTGTGTATGTGTATGTGTATGTGTGTGTGTGTGTGTGTGTGTGTGTGCATGCATCCATGTGTGTGTGTGTCTGCATCCATGTGTGTGTGTGTCTGCATGTGCATGCATCCATGTGTGTGTATCCCCTATATTCCCAGGTCACCTCAACACAGCAGCAGCTACATATTCTAATGTAATCTGTGCTCAGTAACCCAATGAGATCCCAGCATGGTCCCAGCACAGTAACCCAATGAGAGAACAGTATGGCTGCATGGTGCCAGACCAACTATAACCTGTAGATAGCAGTCCACATGAACACATGGCCCTGTTTGCTCATGGACTTAAGTTACACTAGGGCCTCACCAAAGTGGCTTACATGCCTTTACAACACATACAGTAATATCTTAGAACCCAGATCCAAATCTTGCATGTACTAGCTAGCTAAAATGTATTTTACAACTAGTTCTCACAGTCTTGTGTCAGAATTAGACATTCATCCATGTTTCTTAAATGTCAAATTTTGAAGTTGTTCCAAAGGTCAAATTTCGAAGTGTTTAAGGATAGGTTTAGGCATGAACTCATTAACTACATTTTTTAAGTTTATGTAACGGAGACGCTGTGAGTCGAGAAGCAGGTGCAGGTGAAACATTTAATAAAAAGAGACAACGTAACAGTGGTGTTTACCCATGAACACAGGAACAATACTGACTGAGGATGGAACCCAAGGGAGTGACCGATATATGGGAGGTAATCAGGAAGGTAATGGAGTCCAGGTGAGTATCATGATGATCTGCAGGTGCGCGTAATGATGGATGCCGTGTGTGAGTAATGATGGTTCCCAGGACTGGTGGTTAGTATACCGGCGACATCGAACATCAGAGGAGAGGAGTGGGAGTAGACGTGACATTATCCCCACTCTGATTGGCGGCTCCCTCCGTAAGATGACACCAACAGAAGGGTCGACACAGAGGACGAGGAAAAGGCCGGTACAGGTGGCGAAGGTGGAAATCACAGTTGTGATTCAGAATGTTCTCCACTGGAACCCAACTCCACTCCTCTGGGCCATACCCCTCCCAGTCCACCAGGTACTGGAGTCGACCCCCACAACATGGGGAGTCCAGTAGGGATCTGATGGCATATGCTGGTTTCCCCTCGATGTCTAGGGGGGGATGGAGGTGTGTCATGGGGGACAACATCAGCTAGGGGACTAGGAACCACTGGCCTGAGAAGGGAGACATGAAAAGAAGGTGAGATACGGTAGTCACTGGGAAGCTGTAACCTATACGTCACCTCTTGGCCCTCCGGAGAAACTTAAACGGCCCCACAAACCGGGGGCTCAGTTTCTTTCAGGGCAGGCGGAGTGGGAGGTTCCTGAAAGCCAGACACGATCCCCAGGGTGGAACACAGGGGTCGGTCTGCAATAGTGGTCTGCCAGCTCCTTTGGATGGTGGATGGCGCGCTGGAGTCTCACGTGAGCATTGCTCCACACTTCTTCCTCGCGCCGGAACCACTCATCAACTGCAGGAGCCAGGGCCGGCTGAAAACCCAGAACACACTGGAAGGGGTCAACCCAGTGGAGGAGTGACGTAGCGAGTTGTGGTACTCTGTACATGGAAAGAATTGCGCCCACTCTCCCTGCCGTCCTGACAGTGACTCCTCAGGAACCTCCCCAGCTCCTGCTTCATCCTCTCCGCTGCCATGACCCTGAGCTTCTCCATAAAGGCTTTCCATACCCGTGATGTGAATTGGGGGCCACGGTCAGAGACGATGTCCTCCGGGAGGCCATAATTACAGAAGACCTGCTGGAAGAGTGCCTCAGCGACCTGTAGAGTAGTAGGGAGACCAGAAAGAGGGATGAAATGACAGGATAAAAAAAAATCTATCCACAACCACCAAAATGGTGGTGAAACCATCAGAAGAGGTAACAAAGGCAATAGATAGATGGGACCAGGGATGCTGAGGCACGGAAAGGGGAAGGAGCTTCCCTGCTGGAGCGTTCCGTGGGGATTTGGTTTGGGTACATACAGAACAGGAGTTGATGTAGCGAGTGACATCCCAAGCTAAGGTGGGCCACCAGTGTTTCCCAGAGATGGATTGGGTAGTGCGAGAAATCCCTGGATGTCCAGCGATGACAGCTGTGTGTGCCCAGGGCAGCAGCAGGTCCCTTATCCCTGTAGGAAATTAAATGCGCTCGGGAGAACAGTTAGTGGGTGCGGGCTTGCTCTCCAGAGCCTGGTGCATCTCCACATCTACGTCTCAGACCACAGGAGCTACAACTCGGGAGGATGAGATTATAGGAGCATTCTGGACAGGACCCTCTCCCGAATCGTAGAGATGGGACAGGGCATCGGCTTTGCAGTTCTTTGAACCTGGTCGAAAGGTCAGTGTGGAGTTAAACCTTGGCCCACCTTGCTTGGCACGGATTCAGCCTCCTTGCTGTCCTTATATACTCTAGGTTCCGATGGTCGGTGAGAATGACGAATGGTTCCTTGGCGCCCTCCAGCCAGCATCTCCACTCCTCTAATGCCAACTTCACCTCCAGGAGCTCACGATCACCGACGTCGTAATTCCTGTCTGCAGGGGATAGTTTCTTAGAGTAAAAAGTGCACAGTACAACTGCCCCCACGCCTACCTCTGAAGCGTCCACTCTCCACCACAAAGGATATCGTGGGATCTGGATGTTTGAGCAATGGGGTGGAGGTGAAATGTCCCTTGAGCAGACGGAAGGCCTCATAGGCAGCTGGGCTCCACGCCAACCAACAGGGGCCTCCCTTCAGGAGAGAGGTGAGAGGAGCGCGAACAGTGCTGAAGTTCCTGATGAAACAGCTGTAGAAGTTGTCAAACCTCAAAAACCGTTGTAACCCCTTTATGGTGTTTGGTACTGGCCATGACCTGACCGCATCTGCCTTCTTATAGTCCATCTTCACTCACTGCGGGCTGATTTGGTAGCCTAAGAATGAGACAACCCTCTGATGAAATTGGCATGAACAGGAGTGATGTTATCCTCCAGGGTAGCCGAGTAGTCAAGATGTCATCGACATACACAACCGACCTGGCGTCCGAGCATGTCCCAAAACACCACGTTAACGAATGCCTGGAACACTGACGGAGCATTGACTAAGCCAAATGGCATTACGAAGTACTCGTAGTGACCAGACATTGTGATAAACACAGTCTTCCACTCATCTCCCTCCCAGATGCGGATGAGATTGTAAGCACTCTGCAGGTCCAGTTTGGTAAAGAAGCGGGCCCCGCAGAGCTGTTCGATGGCCGGCACCGACAGGAGAGGATACCGATACGTCGTGGAAATCTCATTGAGTCCTCTGTAGTCGATGCATGGACGCAACCCTTCATCCTTCTTGGCCACAAAGAAGTAACCAGCCAATGCTGCCCCCTATCCCAAAGAGGTTGTTTAAGTGAAAAAATAGATGTTAAAATGTAAAAATAAGAGTAACAAATATGACATTAGCGAGTCTATATACAGGGGGTACCGGTACAGAGTCAATGTGCAGGGGCACCGGTTAGTGGAGGTAATTGAGTTAATATGTACATGTAGGTAGAGTTAAAGTGATATGCATAGATAATAAACAGAGAGTAGCAGCAGCGTAAAAGAGGTGTCTGGGTAGCCCTTTGATTAGCTGTTCAGGAGTCTTATGGTTGTGGGTAGAAACTGTTAAGATGCCTTTAGGGCCTAGATTTGGCACTCCGGTACAGCTTGCCGTTCGGTAGCAGAGAGAACAGTCTATGACTGGGGGCCTTCCTCTGACAAGGCCTGATATAGAGGGCCTGATATAGAGGTCCTGGATGGCAGGAAGCTTAGCCCCAGTGATGTACTGGCCCGTTCGCATTACCCTCTGTAGTGCCTTGCGGTTGGAGGCTGAGCAGTTGCCATACCAAGCAGTGATGCAACCAGTCAGGTGTGGAACCTTTTTGAGGATCTGAGGATGGGCTTAAAATAAAAAATAAAATAAAACTTCTATCGCTGAATTCGAACATGCAACATTTGACACCAGAGGCAGATGCTTACGCCTATCCACCATCCCTGTACAGCAAAACCTAAACCTACTTGAAGGTAGCAGCATTCACTGTTGCCCCTAGTGGTCAGTTTCCACTTCATCTCCCGATATCCTCTGACATTGCGTTAACAGTCTGTCACAGGAGACTACACCACATACAGTGGCATCTCAACACCGAGGAGAGAGAATCAGTGCTCGGTGTTGATGTGATGATTGGAAGGAGTAATACATCTGAACATAGCCTGTCCTGTAAAAAATAAAATCCTTAGAAGAGACAAAGACGCTTTGACCAATATTTGACTGCAGTTGAAACTATTTGTGACTGTCCAACAGGCTCTAATAGAGAAGCTCCAGCCTCATCGCCATCACCAGATGTCTTCCATTTCCCTTTTCTCCAGGGGGACTGTGTGATTTATTTATCCCATCCGCACAGTGCCAGGAACACACCCAGGCTGGGAGCAGACAAGACCATGGGAATTCCATGGGAATGGTGGGGACAGGGACCAGGTGCAGTGCCTATCAGAGAGTCAGTACATCACACAGCATTAAATAGGACACATACTGTAGGTATGTATCTCTATGGTCCATCACTGAGGATATTGAGTGAGTCCACCATATCCTCCTTGTCTTCCAACAGCTTGTCATATCACAAAAGAAGACAGAGGAGAGACAGAAGGAGCATGTGGTCTCTTTCTCAATGCTTTCTTTTTGAGGTCTTGTCACAATGGCTTGGGGCTTCAGGTGTGTCAAGGCTGTGCTGTCCTCATAAAGGAAAAGGAGAGAGGACAGTCGGTACACATAAAGAAAAGGACATCCTTGTTTCACAGAGACAGAGCTTCCTGCCATCACCCATGCTTCACTTCCTGTTGTCCCCTATAATGTGACACATCTGACTGACAACCTATTGACCCTCCTTTGTCCTGGATGTTTTAGAGAAATAAACCTGTCTTCCTGTCCTGCCTTGGGCTAATCAAGGTTACTCTCTTCTGTGAAGGCTGTGTTTCTGAGTGCACACATCCTGTCATCTCTTGTTTTGTGACAGGATATAGGCTACATCTTCACAAAGAGACTGCAATTCCAGGTTGTTATTGTCAAAGATAATTTGTTCTCAATAAATTACCTGGTTGAATAAAGCCAATGAATTCTGATGAGTGAAACGACAAGAACTGTTTCCCCAAAAACTGTTATAACTTGATTTTTTGACCGTACCGCCACATTTGAGTGTCACAGATAATAATGTTCATGAGTGGTTTGGTTTCCTTAATCTCGTAAACTGCCATTTGGAAAGCACAGATTTGAGCTTGACTGCGTAACGATTTCAAATGCTCATTTGCAGACCAAAAATGGTTGAAAACAATTCCCCTCAATTATCAACCAAGCGTTTATAATAGAGGTATATGAGTATGCAACACGGGTATGGATGTTTTTTAGTAAGATAAGGGCAGGTTATTGTGACTGACAACAGTATGCAACAGTATGGAACAGACGCCATTGTCACAGTTTTCTTTAGGTGAAAGAGAGTCAGACCAAAATGCGTCGTGGCTATTGCGATCCATGTTTAATGAAAACAAAGTAAACACGAATCAAATACAAAAACAATAAACGAAACACGAAAACCGAAACAGCCTGATAATGGTGCAAAGTAACACAGAGACAGAACAAGGACAATCACCCACAAAACCCAACACCAAACAGGCTACCTAAATATGGTTCCCAATCAGAGACAATGACGAACACCTGCCTCTGATTGAGAACCATATCAGGCCAAACATAGAACTAGACAAACTAGACATGGAACATAGAATGCCCACCCAGCTCACACCCTGACCAACCAAAACATAGAAACATACAAAGCAAACTATGGTCAGGGTGTGACAGCCATTCATAACAGCAGCTTTCTTCAGGGGACATTTGTTATCAGAACCTTTGCATTTTATGAATTTATGAATTTGTGACTTTTAAGTCAAAAGGGGAAGAAAGCGGAATAGAAAGGGTGTTGTAGCAGTTGGGGAGGAGCAGCCATGAGTTCGTAGAATATTCCTGGAGACTGATTAGAGAAGATGTTAATGATATTCATTGGCACAATCTAATATGAACAGAATGGCCCCTGCTGTGACTGTTTGTTCCATCTGTTCTGCCCCCTTCTCTTCCCTCGATCCCTCTTCATCTGTCTCATGCTTTTGTTCTATCCATGCGCCCTCTATCCCCCCTTTATGGTTCTCTCTAATCCCTCTTTCTCTCTCTCCCTTGCTTCTCCTTTTCTCAGTAGTGTATCATGTTTACAGCTGCCTAAACCACCAGGGAATCCTTACTGCCACATCCCCGTCCTCTCAGCGGAGGCGTTTGCATGTGTGCGTGCGTTCGTCTGTCTTGGTGTGTGTTTGTCCTCTGTGTTCCCGTCCCTGGTTCACAGCGATGTCACCTTTAGTCCCCCACACTACACTGAGCACCCGTCTTTACTTCTCCCAGCAGGGGAGTGAGGAACAGAGGATGCTTTATAAATGGCACCCTATTCCCTATGTAGTGCACTACTTTTAATTGGCCCTGATTTAAAAGTAGTTCACTGAATAGGAAATAGGGTGCCATTTGGGGTGCAGCCACAACCTGCAGCACTGTACCCTGGGTATTTTGGAGCAGAGCCATTTGGTAGGGAGACAGCTGGGCCACATTAAATGGAATGACAATCGTGTCACCATGTTGGTTCTCTCTAATGGTGCAATGCATTATGGTACACCCAAGTACTGACTGTCGACGGAGCGGAGTAGTGTGCTCTGAGCTACAGGAATTTTACCAAAGGAATGCTTGGTAAAAATACTGAATGATAAAGTACTTCTGCGAGGCGGTAGATAAGTGTAGCCGATCCTACACCACCCCAGGTCTAAATAAGAGCATGGGGAGCTCTGCCTAACATACAGTGCATTCAGAAAATATTCAGACCCCTTTTCCCACATTTTGTAATAGCCTTATTCTAAAATGGATTAAATACATTTTTTCCCCTCATCAATCTACACATAATACCCCATAATGACAAAGCAACAAAAGTTTTTTGGAAAAAAAAAAGACTGGAAATTAAGGCCAGATGCATCCTTTTTCCATTGATCATTGTTGAGATGTTTCCACAACTTGATTAGAGTCCGTCCATCTGTGGAAAATTCAATTGATTGGACATGGTTTAGAAAGGCACACACCTGTCTATATAAGGTCCCACAGTAAAGACCAAGCCATGAGGTCGAAGGAATTATCCGTAGAGCTCCGAGGTGGGATTGTGTCGAGGCACAGATCTGGGGAAGGGTACCAACACATTTCTGCAGCATTGGATGGCGGTCACGAACACAGTGACCGCCATCATTCTTAAATGGAAGAAGTTTGGAACCACCATGACTCTTTCTAGAACTGGCCACCTGGGCAAACTGAGCAATCGGGGGAGAAAGGCCCTGGTCAGGGAGGTGACCAATAACCCAATGGTCACTCTGACAGAGCTCCAGCTTCTGTGGAGATGGGATAACCTTCCAGAAGGACAACCATCTCCAAAGCACTACTCCAATCAGGCCTTTATGGTAGATTGGCCAGATGGAAGCCACACCTCCGTAAAAGGCACATGACAGCCCGGTTGCAGTTTGCCAAAAGGCACCAAAAGACTCTCAGACCATGAGAAACAAGATTCTCTGGTCTGATGGAACTAAAATTGAACTCTTCACCTCAATGACATGCGTCTGGAGGAAACCTGGCACCATCCCTACGGTGAAGCATAGTGGAAGCAATCATCCTGCTGTGGGGATGTTTCTCTGCAGCAGGGACTGGGGAGACTAGTCAGGATCGAGGGAAAAATAAACAGAGCAAAGTACAGCCAGATCCTTGATGAAAACCTTCTCCAGAGTGCTCCGGACCCCAGACCGGGGTGAGTGTTAGTCTTCCAACAGGAAAACTACCCTAAGCACACAGCTAAGACAATGCAATATTGGCTTTGGGGAAAGTCTCTGAATGTACTTAAGTGGCCCAGCCAGAGCCCAGACTTGAACCCAATCAAACATCTCTGGAGAGAACCTGAAAATAGCTGTGCAACGATGCTCCCCTTCCAACCTGACAGAGCTTGAGAGGATCTGCATAGAAGAATGGGAGAAACTCCCTAAATAGATTGCCTTGCAAAAGTATTCATCCCCTTGGCGTTTTTCCTATTTTGTTGCCTTACAACCTGGAATTAAAATAGATTTTTGGAGGGGTTTGTATCATTTGATTTACACAACACACCTACCACTTTGAAGATGCATATTATTACATATTTTTTATTGTGAAACAAACAAGAAATAAGACAAAAAAAAAACTGAAAACTTGAGCATGCATAACTATTCACCCCGCCAAAGTCAATACTTTGTAGAGACACCTTTTGCAGCAAGTACTGGAGCCGACCCCCACGACGTCGAGAGTACAAGAGGGACATAACAGCATAGGCAGGGGTCCCCTCGACGTCCATGGGAGGCGGTGCGGTGTCATGAGGGACGGCATCAGCCAGGGGACCTGGCACCACTGGCCTGTGGAAGGAAACATGAAAGGAAGGTGAGGTCCGGTAGTGGGTGGGGAGATTGAGACGATAGGTTTTTTTAATTTTTAAATTTTATTTCACCTTAATTTTATTTAACCAGGTAGGCTAGTTGAGAACAAGTTCTAATTTGCAACTGCTACCTGGCCAAGATAAAGCAAAGCAGTTCGACACATACAACAACACAGAGTTACACATGGAATAAACAAACATACAGTAAATAATACATGAGAAAAAGTATAAAAGTATTCGGCCCCCTTGAACTTTGCGACCTTTTGCCACATTTCAGGCTTCAAACAAAAAGATATAAAACTGTATTTTTTTGTGAAGAATCAACAACAAGTGGGACACAATCATGAAGTGGAACGACATTTATTGGATATTTCAAACTTTTTTAACAAATCAAAAACGGAAAATTTGGGCGTGCAAAATTATTCAGCCCCTTTACTTTCAGTGCAGCAAACTCTCTCCAGAAGTTTAGTGAGGATCTCTGAATGATCCAATGTTGACCTAAATGACTAATGATGATAAATACAATCCACCTGTGTGTAATCAAGTCTCTGTATAAATGCACCTGCACTGTGATAGTCTCAGAGGTCCGTTAAAAGCGCAGAGAGTTACCTCTGCCGTACCCGCACCCCACCATACCCCTGTCTGCGCATTATGCCCTGAATATATTCTACCATGCCCAGAAACCTGCTCCTCTTATTCTCTGTCCCCAACGCTCTAGGCGACCAGTTTTGATAGCCTTTAGCCGCACCCTCATACTACTCCTTCTCTGTTCCGCGGGTGATGTGGAGGTAAACCCAGGCCCTGCATGTCCCCAGGCACCCTCATTTGTTGACTTCTGTGATCGAAAAAGCCTTGGTTTCATGCATGTCAACATCAGAAGCCTCCTCCCTAAGTTTGTTTTACTCACTGCTTTAGCACACTCTGCTAACCCTGATGTCCTTGCCGTGTCTGAATCCTGGCTCAGGAAGGCCACCAAAAATTCAGAGATTTCCATACCCAACTATAACATCTTCCGTCAAGATAGAACTGCCAAAGGGGGAGGAGTGGCAGTCTACTGCAGAGATAGCCTGCAAAGTAATGTCATACTTTCCAGGTCCATACCCAAACAGTTCGAACTACTAATTCTGAAAATTACTCTCTCCAGAAATAAGTCTCTCACTGTTGCCGCCTGCTTTACCGACCCACCTCAGCTCCCAGGTGTGCCCTGGACACCATTTGTGAATTGATTGCCCCCCAACTAGCTTCAGAGTTTGTTCTGTTAGGTGACCTAAACTGGGATATGCTTAACACCCCGGCAGTCCTACAATCTAAGCTAGATGCCCTCGATCTCACACAAATCATCAAGGAACCCACCAGGTACAACCCTAACTCTGTAAGCAAGGGCACCCTCATAGACGTCATCCTGACCAACTGGCCCTCCAAATACACCTCCGCTGTCTTCAACCAGGATCTCAGCGACCACTGCCTCATTGCCTGTATCCGCTACGGTGCCGCAGTCAAACGACCACCCCTCATCACTGTCAAACGCTCCCTAAAACACTTCTGTGAGCAGGCCTTTCTAATCGACCTGGCCCGGGTATCCTGGAAGGACATTGACCTCATCCCGTCAGTTGAGGATGCCTGGTCATTCTTTAAGAGTAACTTCCTCACCATTTTAGATAAGCATGCTCCGTTCAAAAAATGCAGAACTAAGAACAGATATAGCCCTTGGTTCACTCCAGACCTGACTGCCCTCGACCAGCACAAAAACATCCTGTGGCGGACTGCAATAGCATCGAACAGTCCCCGCGATATGCAACTGTTCAGGGATGTCAGGAACCAATACACGCAGTCAGTCAGGAAAGCTAAGGCCAGCTTATTCAGGCAGAAGTTTGCATCGTGTAGCTCCAACTCCAAAAAGTTCTGGGACACTGTGAAGTCCATGGAGAACAAGAGCACCTCCTCCCAGCTGCCCACTGCACTGAGGCTAGGGAACACGGTCACCACCGACAAAGCCATGATTATCGAAAACTTCAACAAGCATTTCTCAACGGCTGGCCATGCCTTCCGCCTGGCTACTCCTACCTCGGCCAACAGCTCCGCCCCCGCAGCTCCTCGCCCAAGCCTCTCCAGGTTCTCCTTTACCCAAATCCAGATAGCAGATGTTCTGAAAGAGCTGCAAAACCTGGACCCGTATAAATCAGCTGGGCTTGACAATCTGGACCCTCTATTTCTGAAACTATCCGCCGCCATTGTCGCAACCCCTATTACCAGCCTGTTCAACCTCTCTTTCATATCGTCTGAGATCCCCAAGGATTGGAAAGCTGCCGCAGTCATCCCCCTCTTCAAAGGGGGAGACACCCTGGACCCAAACTGTTACAGACCTATAACCCATTCTGCCCTGCCTATCTAAGGTCTTTGAAAGCCAAGTCAACAAACAGGTCACTGACCATCTCGAATCCCACCGTACCTTCTCCGCTATGCAATCTGGTTTCCGAGCCGGTCACGGGTGCACCTCAGCCACACTCAAGGTACTAAACGACATCAGAACCGCCATCGATAAAAGACAGTACTGTGCAGCCGTCTTCATCGACCTTGCCAAGGCTTTCGACTCTGTCAATCACCATATTCTTATCGGCAGACTCAGTAGCCTCGGTTTTTCGGATGACTGCCTTGCCTGGTTCACCAATTACTTTGCAGACAGAGTTCAGTGTGTCAAATCGGAGGCCATGCTGTCCGGTCCTCTGGCAGTCTCTTTTGGGGTGCCACAGGGTTCAATTCTCGGGCCGACTCTTTTCTCTGTATATTTCAATGATGTTGCTCTTGCTGCGGGCGATTCCCTGATCCACCTCTACGCAGACGACACCATTCTATATACTTTCGGCCCGTCATTGGATACTGTGCTATCTAACCTCCAAACGAGCTTCAATGCCATACAACACTCCTTCCGTGGCATCCAACTGCTCTTAAACGCTAGTAAAACCAAATGCATGCTTTTCAACCGATCGCTGCCTGCACCCGCATGCCCGACTAGCATCACCACACTGGATGGTTCCGACCTTGAATATGTGGACACCTATAAGTACCTAGGTGTCTAGGTAGACTGCAAACTCTCCTTCCAGACCCATATCAAACATCTCCAATCGAAAATCAAATCAAGAGTCGGCTTTCTATTCCGCAACAAAGCCTCCTTCACTCACTCTGCCAAGCTTACCCTAGTAAAACTGACTATCCTACCGATCCTCGACTTCGGCGATGTCATCTACAAAATTGCTTCCAACACTCTACTCAGCAAACTGGATGCAGTTTATCACTGTGCCATCCGTTTTGTCACTAAAGCACCTTATACTTCCCACCACTGCGACTTGTATGCTCTAGTCGGCTGGCCCTCGCTACATATCCGTCGCCAGACCCACTGGCTCCAGGTCGTCTACAAGGCCATGCTAGGTAAAGCTCCGCCTTATCTCAGTTCACTGGTCACGATGGCAACACCCATCCGTATCACGCGCTCCAGCAGGTGTATCTCACTGATCATCCCTAAAGCCAACACCTCATTCGGCCGCCTTTCGTTCCAGTACTCTGCTGCCTGTGACTGGAACGAATTGCAAAAATCGCTGAAGTTGGAGACTTTTATCTCCTCACCAACTTCAAACATCAGCTATCTGAGCAGCTAACCAATTGCTGCAGCTGTACATAATCTATTGGTAAATAGCCCACCCATTTTCACCTACCTCATCCCCACAGTTTTTATTTATTTACTTTTCTGCTCTTTTGCACACCAGTATCTCTACCTGTACATGATCATCTGATCATTTATCACTCCAGTGTTAATCTGCAATATTGTAATTATTCGCCTACCTCCTCATGCCTTTTGCACACATTGTATATAGACTCCCCTTTTTTTTCTACTGTGTTATTGACTTGTGAATTGTTTACTCCATGTGTAACTCTGTGTTGTCTGTTCACACTGCTATGCTTTATCTTGGCCAGGTCGCAGTTGCAAATGAGAACTTGTTCTCAACTAGCCTACCTGGTTAAATAAAGGTGAAATAAAAAAATAAAAAAAATAAAAATTCAGTTTGACATTGAGAGCGCGGAGATGAGGAGGACCGGAGGTAAGCTTGCTACTGCTATAATTGATATTAATAAAAACAATATATTTCATTGCCCATAATGAAGCTATTTATCTAGTACTTGACCTCATCATAAGCCATATTTGAGTAAGTTACATAACTTACAATGAAGCGGTAGCCGAGAAGGCCTAATTAATTTAAACAGTCTTCATTTCAATTTGACTTTGGGCTACTAACAACGAGGGCTTAGTGTAGGAGCCTATTTGTAACGGCTCTCGTCGACAGGAGTGGACCAAAACACAGCGTGGAAAGCGTTCATGATTTTTATTATCAAAAAACACTCAAACAAAATAACAAAATGAAAGTGGACAGTTCTGTCAGGCAACAGACACTAAACAGAAAACAAGATCACACAAAACCCAAAAGGAACATGACAACTTATATGTGATCCCCAATCAGAGACAACCATAGACAGCTGCCTCTGATTGGGAACCACACACACACACGGCCAAAAACAAAGAAATAGAAAACATAGACTTTCCCACCCGAGTCACACCCTGACCTAACCAAACATAGAGAATAATAAGGATCTCTAAGGTCAGGGCGTGACACTATTTCTTTCCTATTCAAGAAATCAAAGGTAAGCCTACCTATTTCACAGACTTATTAAGATTTCGATTGTAAATAAACCTGATTGTATAAAGTGATGTATCACAACGCTTCAGTTCGCAATGCTTAAGCTGGAAACAACCTGGGAAATGCTGGGAAAATATGTGACTCCGGTGCATATGGGATATCTTTGGTTTGTCTCTACGACATTCATATGCTGCCCTACAAGCTTATATAGCCTGGGAGACAAAAATTGACTTTGCTTGGGAAGTAATGTGTGGTTCTGTCACTTTCAAATTTTCAATAGGCTATTAAACAACATACTAACTCTAAATAAGTCAGGAGCAATCCAGGAAGCCTAAGAAGAAACGAAAAATGTATTATTTAAGCTATATTATTAATATTGAAAGGCTATAGCCTGCCATTTAAGAAATGAACATTAAGTACCTCGGTCTTGTCTCCATCCAATTATTTAAATCACTAATCCAGTCTAATAATTCATCCGTGGAGCTAAAATCCTCTGGTGACACAAACATTTTAAGTTGTGTATTGTCTGTGTAGCAGTGAAAATCAATACTGAGCTTTCTGATAACGCTGCCAAGGGGTAACATACTGTATATTATCTGAATAGTACTGGACCCAAAACCAAAACTTGTGGAATGCCACGTGGGATATGTATTTTCTCTGCGTTACAGTATGTTCACCAAGGGGGACAAAAATATTCTCAACTGGTTAAATAAGTCCTAAACCAATTTAGAACTGGACCGGAGAAACCAACCGACCTCTCCAGTCAGTCCAGAAGGACATCATGGTCAACAGTGTTGAATATCTTGCTTGACTGATACCCAGCCTAATGTGTGTTATCTTATCTCTGAAATATGCCGCAAACTCATCACATTTAGATGTGGAGTAAAGTTCACCTAGGTTTGCGGGGGTACGATTTATCAGGCCATCAATGGTCGAGAAGAGTACTCTCTAAATACTCTGATTTTTAGAGATAAAACAAAATGAGCCAATTTCTAATTTGCTTTGTTATACTGTATATACTGTTATACTGTATATGCCAAGTTACTTTCAACCGGTTTTCCAGACGAGTCGGAAAAAGCGACGAGTCGGAGTCAGAGGCCGAGCCTTCTCTTGTCTCTACTCCTCCGGTTACGGGGTCTGAGACGCCGAAGCTTCCCACCATTAGCTCTGACAAATTGAAAAATCTAGTCATTGGCCGCAGTATTAGACATAAAACGAATCATCCAGCGATCATACACTGTTTACCAGGGGGCAGGCCTACCAACGTTAAGGCTAATCTGAAGATGGTGCTGGCTAAAGCTAAAACTGGCGAGTGTAGAGAGTATAGAGATATTGTTATCCACGTCGGCACCAACGATGTTAGGATGAAA
Organism: Oncorhynchus keta; assembly: GCF_023373465.1. NCBI lineage: Eukaryota > Metazoa > Chordata > Actinopteri > Salmoniformes > Salmonidae > Oncorhynchus > Oncorhynchus keta. The sequence continues at coordinate 776,184 of NC_068442.1, forward strand.
CAGTCAGAGATCACCAAGCGCAACATAGCTTCAGCGTGTAAATCAGCTAGAAAGACGTGTCGGCATCGAGTAATTGTCTCGGGCCCCCTCCCAGTTAGGGTGAGTGATGAGCTCTACAGCAGAGTCTCACAACTCAATCGCTGGTTGAAAACTGTTTTCTGCCCCTCCCAAAAGATAGAATTTGTAGATAATTTGCCCTCTTTCTGGGACTCGCCCACAAACAGGACCAAGCCTGACCTGCTGAGGAGTGACGGACTCCATCCTAGTTGGAGGAGTGCTCTCATCTTATCTACCAACATAGACAGGGCTCTAACTCCTCTAGATCCACAATGAAATAGGGTGCAGGTCAGGCAGCAGGCTGTTAGCCAGCCTGCCAGCATAGTGGAGTCTGCCACTAGCACAGTCAGTGTAGTCAGCTCAGCTATCCCCATTGAGACTGTGTCTGTGCCTCAACCTAGGTTGGGCAAAACTAAACATGGCGGGATTCGCCTTATTAACAATCTCACTAGGATAAAGACCTCCTCCATTCCAGTCATTATTGAAAGAGATCATGATACCTCGCATCTCAAAATAGGGCTACTTAATGTTAGATCCCTTACTTCAAAGGCAATTATAGTCAATGAACTAATCACTGATCATAATCTTGATTTGATTGGCCTGACTGAAACATGGCTTAAGCCTGATAAATTTACTGTGTTAAATGAGGTCTCACCTCCTGGCTACACTAGTGACCATATCCCCCGTGCATCCCGCAAAGGAGGAGGTGTTGCTAACATTTACGATAGCAAATTTCAATTTACAAAAAACAAACAAAAAATGGCGTTTTCGTCTTTTGAGCTTCTAGTCATGAAATCTATGCAGCCTACTCAATCACTTTTTATAGCTACTGTTAACAGGCCTCCTAGGCCATATACAGCGTTCCTCATTGAGTTCCCTGAATTCCTATCGGACCTTGAAGTCATAGCAGATAATATTCTAATCTTTGTTGACTTTAATATTCACATGGAAAAGTCCACAGAGCCATTCTAAAAGTCTTTCGGAACTGGTGATCGATGGTATCGGAGCCATCATCGACTCAGTGGGTTTTGTCCAACATGTCTCTGGACCTACTCACTGTCACAGTCATACTCTGGACCTAGTTTTTTCCCATAAATGTTGTGGATCTTAATGTTTTTCCTCATAATCCTGGACTATCGGACCACCATTTCATTATGTTTGCAATTGCAACAAATAATCTGCTCAGACCCCAACCAAGGAACATCATAAGTCGTGCTATAAATCCACAGATAACACAGATTCCTTGATGCCCTTCCAGACTCCCTCTGTCTACCCAAGGACGCCAGAGGACAAAAATCAGTTAACCAGCTAACTGAGGAACTCAATTTAACCTTGCGCAATACCCTAGATGCAGTTGCACCCCTAACGACTAAAAACATTTGTCATAAGAAACTAGCTCCCTGGTACAGAGAAAATACCCGAGCTCTGAAGCAAGCTTCCAGAAAATTGGAACGGAAATGGCGCCACAACCAAACTGGAAGCCTTCCGACTAGCTTGGAAAGACAGTACCGTGCAGTATCGAAGAGCCCTTACTGCTGCTCGATCATCCTATTTTTCCAACTAAATTGAGGAAAATAAGAACAATCTGAAATTCCTTTTTGATACTGTCGCAAAGCTAACTAAAAAGCAGAATTCCCCAAGAGATGATGGCTTTCACTTCAGCAGTAATAAATTCATGAATTTCTTTGAGGAAAAGATCATGATTATTAGAAAGCAAATTACAGACTCTTCTTTAAATCTGCGTATTCCTTCAAAGACTCTGCCAGGACCTAGGATCAAGAGGGAATTGATGTAAATATATCACTAGCCACTTTAAACAATGCTACCTTATATAATGTTACATACCCTACATTATTCATCTCATATGCATACGTATATACTGTACTCTAAAAGGCTGTTGCGCAGCAACTCACTCCCTTCCTGAAGAAAAACAATGTATATGAAATGCTTCAGTCTGGTTTTAGACCCCATCATAGCACTGAGACTGCACTTGTGAAGGTGGTAAATGACCTTTTAACCTTTTGGATTTAGGGGGCGCTATTTTAATTTTTGGATGAAAAACGTTACCGTTTTAAACAAGATATTTTGTCATGAAAAGATGCTTGACTATGCATATAATTGACAGCTTTGTAAAGAAAACACACATTTGCAACACTGCAAAGATGTTGTCTGTGAGTGCCACAGAACTGATGTTACAGGCGAAACCCAGATAAAAATCCAACCAGGAAGTGCCACATTTTTAAAAACTTTCTCATGCCAATGACTCCTTTTCCATTCATGCCAATATGGCTGTGAATGAGCTACGAATGAGGTTACGTTTTCAACGTATTCCCCAAGGTGTCTACAGCAATGTGACGTCTTTTTAGGCATTTCCATTGCTGTAAGGGACCATATATAGCATGATGTCTCCCGCAGAAAATCTTGCGTAAAATACTGAGGTAGCCATTTTTCCAATCACTTCTTATGAGAAACCAATTGCCTCGACGGATGTATTATCGAATATATATGTTAAAACCTACAAAGCATTACATGGGCTTGCTCCTACCCATCTCTCTGATTTGGTCCTGCCGTACATACCTACACGTACGCTACGGTCACAAGACGCAGGCCTCCTAATTGTCCCTAGAATTTCTAAGCAAACAGCTGGAGGCAGGGCTTTCTCCTATAGAGCTCCATTTTTATGGAATGGTCTGCCTACCCATGTGAGAGACGTAAACTCGGTCTCAACCTTTAAGTCTTTACTGAAGACTCATCTCTTCAGTGTGTCATATGATTGAGTGTAGTCTGGCCCAGGAGTGTGATGGTGAACAGAAAGGCTCTGGAGAATGAACCGCCCTTGCTGTCTCTGCCTGGCCGGTTCCCCTCTTTCCACTGGGATTCTCTGCCTCTAACCCTATTACAGGGGCTGAGTCACTGGCTTACTAGGGCTCTTTCATATCGTCCCTAGGGGGGGTGGGTGACTTGAGTGGGTTGAGTCACTGATGTGATTTTCCTGTCTGGGTTGGCGCCCCCCCTTGGGTTGTGCCGTGGCGGAGATCTTTGTGGGCTATACTCAACCTTGTCTCAGGATGGTAAGTTGGTGGTTGAAGATATCCCTCTAGTGGTGTGGGGGCTGTGCTTTGGCAAAGTGGTTGGGGTTATATCCTTCCTGTTTGGCCCTGTCCGGGGGTGTCATCGGATGGGGCCACAGTGTCTCCTGACCCCTCCTGTCTCCAGTATTTATGCTGCAGTAGTTTATGTGTCGGGGGGCTAGGGTCAGTTTGTTATATCTGTACTTCTCCTGTCTTATCCGGTGTCCTGTGTGAATTTAAGTATGCTCTCAATAATTATCCCTGTCTCTCTTTCTTTCTCTGTCTCGGAGGACCTGAGCCCTAGGACCATGCCTCAGGACTACCTGACATGATGACTCCTTGCTGTCCCCAATCCACCTGGCCGTGCTGCTGCTCCAGTTTCAACTGTTCTGCCTGTGATTATTAGTATTTGACCATGCTGGTCATTTATGAACATTTGAACATCTTGGCCATGTTCTGTTATAACCTCCACCCGGCACAGCCAGAAGAGGACTGGCCACCCCACATAGCCTGGTTCCTCTCAAGGTTTCTTCCTAGGTTTTGGCCTTTCTAGGGAGTTTTTCCTAGCCACCATGCTTCTACACCTGCATTGCTTGCTGTTTGGGGTTTTAGGCTGGGTTTCTGTACAGCACTTTGAGATATCAGCTGATGTACGAAGGGCTATATAAATACATTTGATTTGATATATGGAGGAGATTACTGAGTAGTTTGGTTCTTCAGGCTGACACCCAGTCTTCGCTTCAGTTAATGAGGGGTGAGTATGGCCGCGGTTATGGGTGGGCCCAGAAACATGTTGGATAAAGTCCATAGAGCTCAAAATATTCCAAAATTCAATGGCCTTGGAGTTAGTCTCTTTGTCAACATGAATATTAAAATCACCCAACACAATGATTTTATCATAGCTCTCAAGGACAATAGACAATAGTTCAGAGAAATCAGTAAAGAAAGAAAGGCAGTGGTGGCCTACAAAGGGTTATGTTCAGCACTGGTGGCTGACATTTAAACAGTATAGCACGATGCTCAAAAGACCCAAAGTTGCCAACATGAAATGTCCTTACAGCTGAGAGCATTAGTAAAAATAGAGGATCTCCCCCCACGCTTTTTCCCTTTTCAGAGCATAAAAAGACTTAGTCCGGGGGGAGGCTTCAATAAGAGCAGCATTACAGTCTGAAGACAGCCATGTTTCAGTGAGAAACATGCAATCAACTGCACTCAGTAATGAGGTCATTCACGAGAAAGGTTTTAGTAGTGATTGCTCTTACATTTAAAAGTGCCATATTCAGTGAGTGTGGGCCACTCTGCCCCTGTGGCATCTGCCTAGAGCTAACCAATGGAATAACAATCAAATTATGAACGTTACAACCAGGTAGCCTCAGTTACAGCGTTGGGCCAGTAACCATAAGGTTTCTGTTTCAAACACCATTGCTGTGCCATTGAGCAAGGCCCTTAACCCTAATTGCTCCAGTGGTGCTATACAATGGTGATCCTGGGTGTGACCTTGCAGATCTCTCAGAGGGAGTTGGGATATATATAAAAAAAGCTTTTCCATTATACACTTGTGTGTAACAGGACAAATACACTACTCAAAAAAATAAAGGGAACACTTAAACAACTCAATGTCACTCCAAGTCAATCAGACTTCTGTGAAATCAAACTGTCCACTTAGGAAGCAACACTGATTGACAATAAATGTCACATGCTGTTGTGCAAATGGAATAGACAACAGGTGGAAATTATAGGCAATTACCAAGACACCCCCAATAAAGGAGTGGTTCTGCAGGTGGTGACCACAGACCACTTCTCAGTTCCTATGCTTCCTGGCTGATGTTTTGGTCACTTTTGAAGCTGGCGGTGCTTTCCAGGATGGCACATCAATGCGAGCTGTGGCAAGAAGGTTTGCTGTGTCTGTCAGCGTAGTGTCCAGAGCATGGAGGCGCTACCAGGAGACAAGCCAGTACATCAGGAGACGTGGAGGAGGCCGTATGAGGGCAACAACCCAGCAGCAGGACCGCTACCTCCGCCTTTGTGCAAGGAGGAGCAGGAGGAGCACTGCCAGAGCCCTGCAAAATGACCTCCAGCAGGCCACAAATGTGCATGTGTCTGCTCAAACGGTCAGAAACAGACTCCATGTGGGTGGTATGAGGGCCCGACGTCCACAGGTGGGGGTTGTGCTTACAGCCCAACACCGTGCAGGACATTTGGCATTTGCCAGAGAACACCAAGATTGGCAAATTCGCCACTGGCGCCCTGTGCTCTTCACAGATGAAAGCAGGTACACACTGAGCACATGTGACAGATGTGAGAGTCTGGAGACGCCGTGGAGAACGTTCTGCTGCCTGCAACATCCTCCAGCATGACTGGTTTGGCGGTGGGTCAGTCATGGTGTGGGGTGGCATTTCTTTGGTGGGCCGCACAGCCCTCCATGTGCTCGCCAGAGGTAGCCTGACTGCCATTAGGTACCGAGATGAGATCCTCAGACCCCTTGTGAGACCATATGCTGGTGCGGTTGGCCCTGGGTTCCTCCTAATGGAAGACAATGCTAGACCTCATGTGGCTGGAGTGTGTCAGCAGTTCCTGCAAGAGGAAGGCATTGATGCTATGGACTGGCCCGCCCGTTCCCCCGACCTGAATCCAATTGAGCACATCTGGGACATCATGTCTCGCTCCCATCCACCAGCGCCACGTTGCACCACAGACAATCCAGTTGTTGGCGGATGCTTTTGTCCAGGTCTGGGAGGAGATCCCTCAGGAGACCATCCGCCACCTCATCAGGAGCATGCCCAGGTGTTGTAGGGAGGTCATACAGGCACGTGGAGGCCACACACACTACTGAGCCTCATTTTGACTTGTTTTAAGGACATTACATCAATGTTGGATCAGCCTGTAGTGTGGTTTTCCACTTTAATTTTGAGTGTGACTCCAAATCCAGACCTCCATGGGTTGATAAATTTGATTTCCATTGATAATTTTTGTGTGATTTTCTTGTCAGCAAAGAAAAAAGTATTTAATAAGAATATTTCATTCATTCAGATCTAGGATGTGTTATTTTAGTGTTCCCTTTATTTTTTTGAGCAGTGTATAAGAACCCCTTCAAATTATGTTTTACAATGAGACCAGATTAGGCACTCAGTGGCAATTCTATTCTACTATACTGTATTATACATTGTGCTACACCATATTATACAACTGCATAAGTAATAGAATGCAGCTCAGATATCTCCTGGCTTGGGTCAAAGGCACAAAAGAGAAGAAAATGGACTGATACAAGTATGAACTACTATACCTTAACATTTGCCCTAATGAACCTTATTCCTATCCCAGATGGTCTATTATAGGCGAGGTCGTGATCTGTTTTCGGAGAGGTGTGGTGTGGGCCTCTCTGAATGACAGGGGATGAAATGATAAGCTCATCTCTTAGGTCACCAGTCACTCATTCCCTTCTTTACCATGTATGTCCTTCAGTCTGCTGGCGCACTGAAGCCATCCAATCACAAACACTTTCCTTTCTAAGCCATCCAATAACAAACTAGTTCCTCTGAAAGCCATGCAATCAGAAACCAGTTCCTCTGAAATCTGCCCAACCGCTGGCCTGAAGGACTTCCTATCAGCCAGCCTATCATGTGAGGCTTATTAACTGTTTTAATGAGTGCAGACTAAACAGACAGGGAGAATGGAACCCAGGCAGACAGGGTTTTATAGATTTTGGGGGGATAGTGTGGAAGATAGTGGTGTTCCATCCCAACCTTATTTAAGTCTTCCCCAGGCAGGCTCTCAAGGCCTGGGTTGGGGCCACACTGCACCTGGGGTCTGACTCTCTGAGACTGGACTTAACCCTTTCTCTCCTTTTCTGGCTATCACTATTATGGTGATGTGTTGGTTAGTGTCCCATACTACCTCGGAAGGTGGCCTGGGAAAGAGAAATTTGAAACTCCAGTAGATCCGTCTCTTTACACTATAAAAGTATTTTGTCCAGGAACTAGTATGTGTCGTCAAAGTAGTCCAGGGTAAAGAGCCTCTTAGTTGGTTAGTGGTTGGCCTTGGTAGGGACAGCACTGGACCTGGGGCTGGCTCCCTGGCCTTCTGACTTGAGAAATTGACTTACCCTTTCTCTCCTCTGTCCCATCCCATCTCCCCTGTCCCCTCTCCGTGTGGCTATTGCGGCGAATGAATGGCCACCACTCTTTAATCTGGAGTTTCTGGTAAGGAGTTGGTTAGATTAGTTGGTTACTGGCTGTAGTGATTAGTTGGCTTGAGGTTGCCTTGTGGTCACAGTGAGTGGAGATGATAAGTAAGCACAGGTGAGCTTACTGACCCTCCCGACCTCCACCTCCTCTCTTTCCACTAACTGTGTTTTATGTGACACATGTGTGCCCGTAAAATGTTAAGTCTGTTTCCTCCAAAGGAACACATGGTCCAGTTAAACCTCATAGACTTTATAAACTCTAACCCTCTAACAGAGTCAAAGTGGCTAGACAGCTACGATAGTTTTGCCTGGCTGTTGTACACCTGATTGGGTTCTTACCTTTTAAAACGAAATACATTTTGACAGCTATTATTCCTCTATATAGCTATTCTTCTTTGTCATATTCAAACCTGAGCACGCCCCACCCCTTCACCCCTCTCCTCCCTCTTTCCTTTTAAAGCCAAACTACACACTCCTTCATATACCTGCCCGTGCCTAAACACATCAAGGAACCAGTCTCCTGCCCAGGGAGTAAGAAGTAGTATGTTCCACTTGATTGGCCTTGTCACTTTGATTCATGTGGGGGTCTGGGCGCCCACCCTCCCCCGTACCTCCCTGTACCCCTCTCTGGGGGAGCGGGTAAAATGGAAATTATAAATTGTGAGCAACGCATTTTTTTTTATTTGATTGCTTTCGAATCTGCAGCCTGCTTATTGAAATGTCAATGTCTTTACTGCAGTGCAGCTGTGGTGTATCACAGACAGAATACAGAGGGAGAGAGGGAGAGATGAAAGGAGAGAGAGAGCAAGAACGAGAGAGGTGGCTGAGCTTTTCATTGCAGATTGTAAGCTACAGTACGGTAAATGATGCCAGACATTTACAGCCCCCTTTTCACCTTTTCGCGTCAATGTGTTTGTTTCACAGGCTCAGCAGGCGGTTCTCATCAGCCTCTGTTTGCGTGTGTGTTTATGTGTGTGTGTTTCACAGCTATGGTGGGGGTTTCTCACTTCAAGAGGAGTTCACACCAAGTCAGGTCAGATACCTCCGCTCCTCCATTTCTCAGGCTGGCTGTATCATGAGGGTAAACCAATGTGACAGACTTGCGGATGCACTGACGTTACAATCCTCAGGTGTTGTTGCATTTGTTATAACACGTGAATGTCTTTCTTTTGCTTTTCTGGTGGATTGTTTAGTGCAATCAGGGGCATGAAAGGTGCTTCTACACCTGCATTGCTTGCTGTTTGGGGTTTTAGGCTAGGCTGATGTAAAAAGGGCTTTATATTCAAACTTTTGAATAGTAGTGTATATGTAAAACCAATTTCAATTTTAATATAATAAACATATATAAAAAAAATATTTTGAATAATGATTTTTGTTCATCAATCAAATTCAATCAAATGTATTTATATTAGCTAATCCAGGTTTACCATTTTAAACGGCTAAATTATCATTAGAAAACCCTTTTGCAATTATTTTAGCACAGCTGAAAACTGTCCTGATTAAAGAAGCAATATAACTGGCCTTCTTTAGACTAGTTGAGTATCTGGAGCATCAGCATTTGTGGGTTCAATAACAGGCTCAAAATGGCCAGAAACAAAGCACTTTCTTCTGAAACTCATCAGTCTATTCTTGTTATGAGAAATGAAGGCTATTCCATGCGAGACATTGCCAAGAAACTGAAGATCTCGTACAGTGCTGTGTACTACTCTCTTCACTGAACAGTGCAAACGGTCTCTAACCAGAATAGAAAGAGGAGTGGGAGGCCCCGGTGCACAACTGAGCAAGAGGAAAAGTACATTAGAGTGTCTAGTTTGAGAAACAGATGCCTCACAAGTCCTCAACTGGCAGCTTCATTAAATAGTACCCACAAAACACCAGTCTCAACGTCAACAGTGAAGAGGCAACTCCGGGATGCTGGCCTTCAAGGCAGAGTTCCTCTGTCCAGTGTCTGTGTTCTTTTGCTCATCTTAATCATTTATTTTTCTTTTCCAGTCTGAGATATGGCTTTTTCTTTGCTAATCTGCCTGGAAGGCCAGCATCCCAACTCTACCTTTCAAAGCACTTCATAGCTACAGACGTGAGTGCTACGTTTCGGTGTTAATTTAAGCAGATTACCTTCGTGTTCTTGGGTAGAGGGACTATGGTGGTCTGCTTGAAACATATTGGTATTACATACTCAGTCTGTAACAGGTTGAAAATGTCAGTGAAGACACTTTCCAGTTGGTCAGCACATGCGGAGTACACATCCTGGTAATCCATCTGGCCCTGCGGCCTTGTGAATATTGACCTGTTTAATGGTCTTACTCACATTGGCAATGGAGAGCGTGATCATAGAGTCGTCCGGAACAGCTGATGCTCTCATGCATGCTTCAGTGTTGCCTACCTTGAAGCGAGCATAGAAATAATTTACCTCGTCTGGTAGGCTCATGTCACTGGGCAGCTCGCGGCTGAGTTTCCCTTTGTAATAGTTTGCTAGCCCTGACACATCCGACGAGCATCAGAGCCGGTGGAGTATGATTCAATCTTAGTCCTGTATTAAAGTTTTGCCTGTTTGATGGTTCGTCGGATGGCATAGCAGGATTTATTATAAGCATTCGGGTTAGTGTCCCACTCCTTGAAAGCGGCAGCTCTACCCTTTAGATCAGTGCGGATGTTGCCTGGAATCCGTGGTTTCTGGTTGGGGTATGTACGTACGGTCACTGTGGGGATGACGTAATTGATGCACTTGTGGTGTACTCCTCAATGCCATTCAAAGAATCCCGGAACATATTCCAGTCTATGCTAGCAAAACAGTCCTGTAGCTTAGCATCTACGTCATCTGACCACTTCTTTATTGACTGAGTCACTGGTGCTTCATGCTTTAGTTTTAGCTTGTAAGCAGGAATCAGGAGGATTAGAATTATGGTCATATTTGCCAAATGGAGGGCGTGAGAGCTTTCTATGCGTCTCTGTGTGTGGAGTAAAGGTGGTCTAGAGGTTTTTTTCCTCTGGTTGCACATTTAACATGCTGGTAGAAATGAGATGAAACAGATTTAAGTTTTCCTGCATTAAAGTCCGCGGCCAATAGGAGCGCTGCCTCTGAATGAGTGTTTTACAGCTCATTGAGTTTGGTTTTAATGCCAGCATCGGTTTGTGGTGGTAAATAGACAGCTACGAAAAATATGGATGAAAACTCTCTTGGTAAATAATGTAAGCTTATCATGAGAAACTCTACCTCGGGCGAGCCAAACCTTGAGACTTCCTTACTATTAGATTTCGTGCACCAGCTGTTGTTTACCAATATACACTTCCCCTTGTCTTAGCGGAGGCGGCTGTTCTATTTTGCCGATGCAGCATAAACCCCACCAGCTGTATGTTATTCATGTCGTCGTTCAGCCACAGCTCAGTGAAACATAAGATATTACAGTTTTTAATGTCCCGTTGGTTGGATATTCGTCATCTTAGCTCGGCTATTTTTTTATCCAATGATTGTACGTTGGCTAATACTACCGATGGTTTAGGCAGATTACCCACTCGCCGTGGGATCCTTACAAGGCACCCCGACCTACGTCCTCGATATCTTCGTCCCTTTCTCATTCTCACTCGCCGTGGGATCCTTACAAGGCACCCCGACCTACGTCCTCGATATCTTCGTCCCTTTCTCATTCTCACTCGCCGTGGGATCCTTACAAGGCACCCCGACCTACGTCCTCAATATCTTCGTCTCATTCTCACTCGCCGTCGGATCCTTACAAGGCACCCCGACCTACGTCCTCGACACAGGGATTTGGGCCTTGTCTGATGGCACCCTATTCCCTTTATAGTACACTACTTTGACCTACCCTATTCCCTTTATAGTACACTACTTTGACCTACTTTGACCTTCTTTGACCAGATCACAAAGCTAGGCCACAGTGACAGGCTAGACTAGCAGTGCATCCCAAATTGCCCCCTATTCAAATCCAATGTATTCATATAGCCTTTATATCAGCTGATATCTCAAAGTGCTGTACAGAAACCCAGCCTAAAACCCCAAACAGCAAGAAATGCAGGTGTAGAAGCACGGTGGCTAGGAAAAACCCTAGAAAGGAAACCTAGAGAGGAACCAGGCTATGAGGGGTGACCAGTCCTCGTCTGGCTGTGCTGGGTGGAGATTATAACAGAATAGCCAAAATAACAGAACAGCCAAAATGTTCAAATGTTCATAAATGACCAGCATGGTCAAATAATAATAATCACAGTAGTTGTCGAGGGTACAACAAGTCAGCACCTCAGGAGTAAATGTCAGTTGGCTTTTAATAGTCGATCATTAAGAGTATCTCTACCGCTCCTGCTGTCTCTAGAGAGTTGAAAACAGCAGGTCTGGGACATGTAGCACGTCCGGTGAACAGGTCAGGGTTCCATAGCCGCAGGCAGAACAGTTGAAACTGGAGCAGCAGCACAGCCAGGTGGACCGGGACAGCAAGGAGTCATCGTGCCAGGTAGTCCTGAGGCATGGTCCTAGGGCTCAGGTCCTCCCGAGAGGGAGAAAGAAAGAAAGAGAGAATTAGAGAGAGCATACTTAAATTCACACAGGACACTGGATAAGACAGGGGAAGTACTCCAGATATAACAGACTGAGCCCCCCAACACATAGCCCCCCAACACATAAACTACTGCAGCATAAATACTGGAGGCTGAGACAGGGGGGTTCAGGAGACACTGTTCCCTTTATAGTACACTACTTTTGACCAGATTCCATAGCTGGGCCACAGTGACAGGACAGACAAGCACTACGGCCCAAATGCCCCCCTATTCCCTAGTGCACTACTTTTGACCTGAGCCCTAAGGTGCCATGTGGAATGAAGGAACTGCAGTTCAGTGCTTGATCAGTGGCCATAGCCCTGCCAAAAGCTGGGCCACAGTGACAGGCTAGACTAGAACATGTCATTGTCGTCAATTGGGGTCCATAATAAATCAATAATATAAAACTGTATGTTTGACTCCATTCCATTTATACCATTCCAGCCATTACAATGAGCATGTCCTCCTATATTTCTCAGCACCAGCCTCCTCTGGTCTGTGTGTATATGTGTATGTGTGTATGTGTGTATGTGTGTGGTTAATGGGGAGAGAAACCTCTGTGGAAGACGCCTGTGTTTTTCTAACTCATCTGGCTTAGATTAGGACCAGCCCGATCTTCACTGTCTCACTGAGAAAGGAGAGGAAGACAGATCAAGAAGGGAGAGAGAGAGATGGGGAAAGGGAGGGGGAGGAGAGAAGAGAGGCAAAACAGAGAGAGGGGACGAGACCTAAGAAAGAGACCAGAGAGAGAGAGTGTATGGAAAAACATTGATACAGGACGAGAGCAGAGTGAGAAAAGGGAAATGGAGAAAGAGGTTTGTGCAGGGTTTAAGGGTTTGTGACAAGAGTTGGCGCTTTTCAAACAGTGCTTAGAGGAATCCACAGGAATAAACCCTTTAGAAGGCCTTGAGATGCAATGAGAAGAGAGAACTGTCTAAGATTAGAACACAAAGGACATCAACGCAGCGCAGGGTTTTGCACAGAGCTTACACGAGACAACACAAAAGCACAGAGTTTGGCACAGGGTTTATAGGACTAAATAGGGTTGTATGATTGTGTGCCCCCTGGCACTTTCCATCTTCATGCCCACTGACTGAGTACACATGCCTGGGCTGGCACAGAAGCCATGTAGGAAAAATTGACCTTTACCTTCAGAACATCCCACCTCCACATTCTCTCCTTCTCCTACTTTCTCTCTTTGTACCACTCGCCTCTGTCATATAAATGTAATACTCCTCGATTCAGAATCTTCTCTCCCTCGGCTAATTTCCCCTTCTCCCTCTACTGACTCTTTCTATCCTGCTCTCTTCCTTTCTCTCTTTCTCCAGCCCCTCTCCCCCTCCCTTTCCCTCCCCCTCTTTACTATTTTGCTAATGGTCTCATGATTGTTACACACTGTTGTTACACATGCAGATTGCCTTTGACCCCATAAGCTAGCTCTCTGATCCTCTCCAACCTGATCCTCTCCAACCTGATCCTCTCTAACCTGATCCTCTCCAACCTGATCCTCTCCAACCTGATTCTCTCTAACCTGATCCTCTCCAACCTGATCCTCTCCAACCCGATCCTCTCTAACCTGATCCTCTCCAAATGAGAAAAAAAATAATATCAAATCAAAGTTTTTTTGTCACATGCAAAAAAGGTATTAGGTGAACAATAGGTAAGTAAAGAAATAAAAACAACAGTAAAAAGACAGTGAAAAATAACAGTAGCGAGGTTATATACAGTAGTGAGGCTATATACAGTATATAGTAGCGAGGCTATAAAAGTAGCTAGGCTACATACAGACACCGATTAGTCAGGCTGATTGAGGTAGTATGTACATGTAGGTATGGTTAAAGTGACTATGCATATATGATGAACAGAGAGTAGCTGTGGCGTAAAAGAGGAGTTTGTGGGGTGGTGGGTGGCGGGTGGCGGGACACAATGCAGATAGCCCGGTTAGTCAATGTGCGGGAGCACTGGTTGGCCAAGCCAATTGAGGTAGTATGTACATTAATGTATTCTTAAAGTGACTATGCATGGCCTCCCAAGTGGCGCAGTGGTCTAAGGCACTGTACCACTAGAGATTCTGGGTTCGAGTCCAGGCAATGTTGCAGCCGGCCGCGACCGGGGGGCCCATGCGGCGGCGTACAATTGCCCCGGTGTCGTCCGGGTTAGGGGAGGGTGTGGCCCGCAGGGATATCCTTGTCTCATTGCGCACTAGTGACTCCTGTGGCGGGCTCAGTGCACGGTGACACGGTTGCCAGGTGTACAGTGTTTCCTCAGACTCATTGGTGTGGCTGGCTTCTGGGTTGGATGGACATTGTGTCAAGAAGCAGTGTGGCTTGGTTGGGTTGTGTTTCGGAGGACGCATGGCTCTCAACCTTCGCCTCTCCTGAGTCCGTACGGGAGTTGAAGCGATGAGACAAGACTGTAACTACTAACAATTGGATAACATGAAATTGGGGAGAAAAAAGAGAGTAGCAGCAGTGTAAACTAGGGGTTGGGGAGGGTGAGGGAGAGCTTTGTACGTGCCTCTGTGTGTGGAGTACAGGTGATCTAGAAAAATGTTTCCCTCTGGTTGCACATTTAACATGTTCATAGAAATTTGGTAGAACTGATTTAAGTTTCCTTGCATTAAAGTCTCTGGCCAGTAGGAGCACCGCCTCTGGGTGAGTGGTTTCCTGTTTGCTTATTTCCTTATACAGCTGACTGAGTGTGGTCTTAGTGCCAGCACCTGTCTGTGGTGGTAAATAAACAGCCACGAAAGGTATTGCTGAAAACTCTCTAGGCAGGTATATCCCTGCTAGCTGAATATCCATGTCATCATTCAGCCACAATTCTGTGAAACATAGGATATTACAGTTTTTGATGTCCCGTTTTAGGATATTCGTGATCGTACCTCGTCTAATTTATTTTCCAATGATTGCACGTCGGCGAGTAATATTGACGGTAAACGGCAGCTTTTCCACTCGCCTTCTGCAGGTCTTCACGAGACATCCGGCTCTGTGTCCCCTGTACCTGCGTCTTTTCCTCTTGCAAATAACTGGGATGTTGGCCTTGTCAGGTGTTTGGAGAATGTCCTGTGTATCCTGCTTGTTGAAGAAAAAATATTTGTCTTATCCGAGGTGAGTGATCGCTGTCCTGATATCCAGAAGCTCTTTTTTTTGCCATAAGTTACGGTTGCAGAAACATTATGTACAAAATAAGTTACAAATAACGCGAAAAACCCCCACATAATAGCACAATTGGTTGGGCGCCCGTAAAACTGCTGACCTTTTATAAGGGCTAAGGGGGAAAATAACGATAGACACACAAGTTTTGATGACATCCACAACCACACGCAATAGTTCCATCACGGCTCAATCACTCGCTTCTGGATAGTGTAAAATACTTTCTTTCCATACTTTCTCGATTAAGCTTGCCAGTGCGTAATGGAACCAATCGAATAATGCCAAAAGTTCAAACTCCACCCATCTTGCAATTCAGAGGGGCTCAATAAAACTCAAAGTTTATGAAAGAAAACAAATACTATTTGAACCCAGGTTGCTGTTCAGTCTCAGAAAATGCCACAGCTTACATTGCAGTGCAATAAGCAGAATTCACTGCATGTGCAACTAATTGCATGAAGTTGGCAGTAGTCGTTTCGCTGACAAATGCATAGAAAGATAATTTAATAGCATTTATTTAGTTGCCTTATTTTGCCTGTCGACACTCTGCCTCATATCTGTATCTTCGTCTGGGTGTGTGTGTGTGTGTTTGTCCACATACTTTTATATATATTGTGTATGTATATAGGACACCCCTTCAAATGAGTGGATTTGGCTATTTCAGCCACACCCGTTGCTGACAGGTGTATACAATTGAGTACACCATCATGCAATCTCCATAGACAAACATTGACAGTAGAAATGGCCTTACTGAAGAGCTCAGTGACTTTCAACGTGGCACCGTCATAGGATGCCGCCTTTCCAATAAGTCAGTTCGTCAAATTTCTGCCCTGCTAGTGCTACCCCAGTCAACTGTAAGTGCTGTTATTGTGAAGTGGAAATGTCTAGGAGCAACAACGGCTCAGCCGCAAAGTGATAAAACCACACAAGCTCACCGAACGGAACCACCGAGTGCTGAAAGCATGTAAAAATGGTCTGTCCTCGGTTGCAACACTCACCACCAAGTCAAACAGCCTCTGGTAGCAACGCCAGCACAAGATCTGTTCGTTTGGAGCTTCATGAAATGGGTTTTCATGGCCGAACAGCCGCACACAAGCCTAAGATCACCATGCGCAATGCCAAGCATCGGCTGGAGCGACACATGAGACCCTGTCTGAGGCCCTGTCTGAGTGTATGTGTGTGTGTGTGTGGGGGGGGGGGGGTGTCAAAGCAGCATGTCTTCTCCATATAGTCCTACTCCCACACACACCAAGTCTAGGTGAATGATGGAAACAAAGGATGCAACCTGTCAAATACAACATTGAAAGAATAAATAAATAATCCCCACTGCTGCTACTGCATTCTGTCAGCTGTCAGTTGTGGAGGAGGAGTGGGCGAGTAGCTCTGAGGAGGATTTGATTTGGAATACATTTCATGTAATAAGATTACCTTTTTATTTTTGTATTCTATTTCAGAGCAGCAGATTTCTGACTTTCTCCTTCTCCACACAGACAGGAAATGGTCCCATAATCCTCCGGCAGACGGTGTGCGGCTCTGTGCGGTGTGCAGGGAGCAATGCTTTGAGAGTTTGCGAGTGAAAATGGAAGTTGGAATTAGTAAGCCTTTCTTTCAAGACTTCTCCTCTCTCCTCCCCTCCCTCTGCTCAGCATCCTAATCCTAGCGGGGCTGCACTGTTCTATCAGAAACACATACAATGATAACACACACAACCCACATAGCGAACCCCATCCCTGTTCTCTCCCAGGGGAGATTTAAAAGCAAGGAGAAATCATGTCTGTGTTCACAAAACGTCAGGATTGACAGGCTCACTCCGGAACCCTGACTGAGCTGTGTGTGTGCGTTCATGTGTTCGGGCCGAATTTCCCCACGACATATTCTGAAAGGCGAACAGCAGTCAATCTCCCACACCTTTAATTAAAAGAGGATGTTTAGGAGTTGTGACTCAAACAGAGATACTTTAGGCTGTGGACTGTAATGGGGATATCTGGTAATCCTTTACATCTGCTATACACTGAAAACACAGACAAAATATCTTTGTATTTGGAGTGTAATCTGGAGTGTAATCCGCATCTGAAATATTTACAAAGTGTTTCCATCCATTTCAGTAGAACCTGAGGGATGGGGCGGGAGAAATTTAATCACTTTCAAATTAATTGACAGAACTATCCATCACTGACCATCCATGATGTCAAAATTATAGTTTTGAGGCTAAATATACACACTATAGAGTGTATATTTACTTTGCAAACCCTGGAGAAAAACTTCTATTTTGGGTTTTCATGGAGTGTGACAGTTGAACTAAGCTCATGAGGCATTTATAAGTTATATTTTTCAAGAATCAATGGATACGTATAAAAAAATATTCCAAATGTCTAGTATTTAATTCTGTAATTATGTGAAGTTATAATGCTAGCAATAGCCTAAACACATTCCAATTCACGTCATGTAATGATGCTCTGCACTTCAAGCCACCTCTTTGTCCCTTATGTTGCTCTCTCCCCACCTGTAAAATTCAGTCACATCTCGCACCTGGCCTTATTTAAAAAAACAAAAACAATATGGGCCATTTAATCAGACACTTTTATCCAAATAAATGTACAGCTTAATTTTAATTTGAATTCTTTAGGTATGACTGGTCCCAGAAACGTATCCCACTATCCTGGGGTCGCAAGGGCAATGCTCTACCAAATGAGCTACAGAAGACCACAAACAAGTGAATAAATAATATGTACTCTATATTATGTATATCTGACCAATCAAACGCATAAGCAAATATCTTACGCGTCCCACAACAAGTTGCTCTATCGGCGCTAATTGCGGGAGTAAATTCATGAGCTTAAAACTATGTTGATTTCACATGTAAAAAACTATATGAACCGTTACTTTTTTTGTTTTATCCGGTTCAGAACTAGATTTCCTGGTCGGAACACCGGAATGTACTAAAGAAAATAGGGGTTCTGTTCAGAAAGGAACAATTGTAAAAATATTTTGGTTCCAATCCCTGATTTTGATCACTGTCCAGATAAGGTAAGAAGTCTGTTAGTGTAAGATAAAGTTTAGCCAGCAGCATACCACTCTCAGAATAATAGCTGCAGAAAATATATTGTACACCAATAAAACAACTGGCAATTAAAACCAGCATGGTCAAATAATAATAATCACAGTAGTTGTCGAGGGTGCAGCAAGTCAGCACCTCAGGTGCTGAACAGTTGAAACTGGAGTAGCAGCACGGCCAGTTGGACTGGGGGACAGTAAGGAGTCCTCATGCCAGGTAGTCCTGAGGCATGGTCCTAGGGCTCAGGTCCTCAGAGAGAGAGAAATAAAGATAGAAAGAGTGAATGAGAGAGAGCATACTTAAATTCACACAGGACACCGGATAAGACAGGAGAAGTACTCCAGATATAACAAACGGACCCTATCCCCCGACACATAAACTACTGCAGCATAAATACTGGAGGCTGAGACAGGAGGGGTCAGGAGACACTGTGGCCCCATCCGATGACACCCCCGGACAGGGCCAAACAGGAAGGATATAACCCCACCCACTTTGCCAAAGCACAGCCCCCACACCACAAGAGGGATATCTTCAACCACCAACTTACCATCCTGAGACATGGCCGAGTATAGCCCACAAATATCTCCACCACGGCACAAACCAAGGGGGGTGGGGCGCCAACCCAGACAGGAAGATCACATCAGTGACTCAACCCACTCAAGTGACACCCCCCCCCCCAGGTATGGCATGAAAGAGCACCAGTAAGCCAGTGACTCAGCCCCTGTAATAGGGTTAGAGGCAGAGAATCCCATTGGAAAGAGGGGAACCGGCCAGGCAGAGACAGCAAGGGCGGTTCGTTGCTCCAGAGCCTTTCTGTTCACCTTCACACTCCTGGGCCAGACTACACTCAATCATATGATCCACTGAAGAGATGAGTCTTCAGTAAAGACTTAAAGGATGAGACCGAGTCTGCGTCTCTCACATGGGTAGGCAGACCATTCCATAAAAATTGAGCTCTATAGGAGAAGGCCCTGACTCCAGCTGTTTGCTTAGAAATTCTAGGGACAATTAGGAGGCCTGCGTCTTGTGACCGTAGCGTACGTGTAGGTATGTACGCCAGGACCAAATCAGAGAGATAGGTAGGAGCAAGCCCATGTAATGCTTTGTAGGTTAGCAGTAAAACATTGAAATCTTCCCTTACCTTAACAGGAAGCCAGTGTAGGGAGGTTAGCACTGGAGTAATATGATCCAATTTTTTGGTTCTAGTCATGATTCTAGCAGCCGTATTTAGCACTAACTGAAGTTTATTTAGTGCTTTATCCGGGTAGCCGAAAAGTAGAGCATTGCAGTAGTCTAACCTTGAAGTGACAAAAGCATGGATTCATTTATCTGCATCAATTTTGGTCTGAAAGTGTCTGATTTTTGCAATGTTACGTTGATGGAAAAAAGCTGTCCTTGAAACAGTCTTGATACGTTCGTCAAAAGAGAGATCAGGGTCCAGAGTAATGCCGAGGTCCTTCACAGTTTTATTTGAGACGACTGTAAAACCATTAACATTAATTGTCAGATTCAACAGAAGATCTCTTTGTTTCTTGGGACCTAGATAAGCATCTCTGTTTCGTCAGTGTTTAAAAGTAGAAAGTTTGCAGCCATCCACTTCCTTATGTCTGAAACACAGACTTCTAGCGAGGGCAATTTTGGGGCTTCACCATGTTTCATTGAAATGTACAGCTGTGTGTCATCCGAATAGCAGTGAAAGTTAACATTATGTTTTCGAATGACATCCCCAAGAGGTAAAATATATAGTGAAAACCATTCAAAGAGACAAACTGATATCTTTCCGACAGATAGGATCTAAACCAGGCCAGAACTTGTCCGTGTAGACCAATTTGGGTTTCCAATCTCTCCAAAAGAATGTGGTGATCGATGGTATCAAAAGCAGCACTAAGGTCTATGAGCATGAGGACAGATGCAGAGCCTCAGTCTGATGCCATTAAAATGTGATGATGGGGTCTAAAACCAGACTGAAGCATTTCGCATACATTGTTTTGTCTTCAGGTAGGCAGCCTTTTCTAAAATTGAGAGGAATGAAAGATTCGATATAGGCAAATATTTTTTTATATTTTCTGTATCAAGATTTGGCTTTTTTCAAGAGAGTTTTTATTACTGCCACTTTTAGTGAGTTTGGTACACATCCGGTGGATAGAGAGCCGTTTATTATGTTCAACATAGGAGGGCCAAGCACAGGAAGTAGCTCTTTCAGTAGTTTAGTTGGAATAGGGTCCAGTATGCAGCTCGAAGGTTTAGAGGCCATGATTATTTTCATCATTGTGTCAAGAGATATAGTACTAAAACACTTGAGTGTCTCTCTTGATCCTAGGTCCAGGCAGAGTTGTGCAGACTCAGGCGACCACCGCCATGTTTAGTTTTGCCCAACCTCGGTTGAGGCACAGAAACGGTCTCAGTGGGGATAGCTGAGCTGACTACACTGACTGCGCTAGTGGCAGACTCCACTAAGCTGGCAGGCTGTCTAAAGCTAGAGGAGCCCTGTCTATGTTGGTAGATAAGATGAGAGCACCCCTCCAGTTAGGATGGAGTCCGTCACTCCTCAGCATGCCAGGCTTGGTCCTGTTTGTGGGTGAGTCCCAGAAAGAGGGCCAATTATTTACAAATTCTATCTTTTGGGAGGGGCAGAAAACAGTTTTCAACCAGCGATTTAGTTGTGAGACTGCTGTAGAGCTCATCACTCCCCCTAACTGGAAGGGGGCCAGAGACAATTACTCGATGCCGACACATCTTTCTAGCTGATTTACACGCTGAAGCTATGTTGCGCTTGGTGACCTCTGACTGTTTCATCCTAACATCGTTGGTGCCGACGTGGATAACAATATCTCTATACTCTCTACACTCGCCAGTTTTAGCTTTAGCCAGCACCATCTTCAGATTAGCCTTACGTCGGTTGCCCTGCCCCCAGGTAAACAGTGTATGATCCCTGGATGATTAGTTTTAAGTCTAATACTGCGGGTAATGGAGTCTCCAATGACTCTGGTTTTCAATTTTTCAGAGCTAATGGTGGGAAGCTTCCACGTCTCAGACCCCGTAACGGGAAGAGTAGAGACAAGAGAAGGCTGGCCTCAGACTCCTACTCGCTGCTTAGTGGGGAAAACCGGTTGAAAGTTTCTGTTGGCTTAATGAGCGACACCGATTGAGCATTCCTACAGCATTTCCCTCCAGAATCCATGAGAAAGTTGTCCGGCTGTGGGGAGGGGATTTATACTAACGTTACTATCTGTACTTACTGGTGGCACAGACGCTGTTTCATCCTTTCCTACACTGAAATTACCCTTGCTTGTGTCTGAAGCTGGGCTTGCAGCACAGCTATCCTCGTGGTAAGGCGATCGTTCTTCTGTATATTATGAGTACAGCGTCTACAATTAGAAGGCATCATGTTCATGCTACTACTTTGCTTCGACTGTTGGAGGTCCTGACGAATCACATCCAGATAAAACGTCTGGAGTGAAAAAGTTGAATGAAAAAAAGTTGAGTGAGGGAAAAACTAAAAATATTAACGGTAAATAAAAAGTAAAAACTGTAATGTTGTCAGGTAGCAAAGTAAGGTTGGCAACAAAACGCACAGCAACACGTAAACAAGTCTGCACGTTGTGACCGGAAATACGTAGGTTGGCAATGCTTTAACAGTGAAATGGTTACTTACATTTCCTTTTCCAACAATGCAGAGTTAAGATAAAGATAACAAATTAAATAACAATTGAAATAGTGACATAAATACACAGTGAATAATGAATAACAATAACGAGTAAAAGTAATATACAGGGAGTACCAGTACCAAGTAGATCTGCAATGAGGTATGCAATGGGTATGAGGTAATTGAGGTAGCTATTTACATATCAAGTGCATTCAGAAAGTATTCAGACCCCTTAACTTTTTCCACATTTTGTTACGTTACAGAGACTTACACATATTTTCCTCATCAATCTACACACATCAATCCTCCTCATCAATCTACATTTGCAAATGTATAAACAATTTAAAATAGATACCTTATTTACACAATTATTTAGACCCTTTGTTATGATACTTGAAATTGAGCTCAAGTGCATCCTGTTTCCATTGATCATCTTTGAGATGTTTCTACAACTTGATTAATGTCCACCTGTCATAAATTCAATTGTTTGGACACGATTTGGAAAGGCGGTGATGGTGCATGTCAGACCCAAGCCATGAGGTCGGGATCGAGGGAAAAATGGAGAAAAGTACAGAGAGGTCCTTGATGAAAACCTGCTCCAGAGGGCTCAGCACCTCGGACTGGGGGCGAAGGTTCACCTTCCAACAGGACAATGACCCTTAGCACACTGCCAAGACAACGCTGGAGTGGCTTTGAGACAGGTCTCTGAGCAGCGACGCTTTCCATCCAACCTGACAGAGCTTGATAGGATCTGCAGAGAAGAATGAGAGCAACTCCCCAAATACAGGTGTGCCAAGCTTGTAGCGTCATAACCAAGAAGACTCAAGGCTGTAATTGCTGCCAAAGATGCTTCATAAAAGTACTGAGAGAAGGGTCTGAATACTTACAGTTACCAGTCAAAAGTTTGGACACACCTACTCATTCAAGGGTTTTTATTTGTACTATTTTCTACATTGTAGAATAGTAGTTAAAACATCAAAGCTATGAAATACCACATATGGAATCATGTAGTAACCAACATATCTTTTATATTAGATATTCTTCAAAGTACCACTCTTTGCAAAGATGACAGCTTTGCAAACTTTTGTCATTCTCTCAAAGAGCTTCACGAGGAATGCCTTTCCAACAAGGAGTTGCCACATATGCTGAGCACTTGTTGGCTGCTTTTCCTTCACTCTGCGGTCCAACTCATCCCAAACCATCTCAATAGGCTGTCTCATTGTTGTCGATGATCACTGTTGTGTCGTCAGCAAACTTAATGATGGTGTTGGAGTCGTGCCTGGCCATGCAGTTGTGGGTGAACAGGGACTACAGGAGGAGACTAAGTGCGTACCCCTAGGGAGCCTCCGTGTTGATGGTCAGCATGGTGGATGTGTTGTTGCCTATCCTCACCGCCAGGAGGTCCACGATCCAGTTGCAGAAGGAGGTGTTCAGTCCCCAGATTCTGAGCTTGGATTTGCGCTTGGAGGGCATTATGGCATTGAATATTGAGCTGTAGTCAATGAAAATAATTCTTACATAGTTATTCCTTTTGCCTAGGTGGGTGAGGGCAATGTGGAGTGCAATAGGGATTGCCTCATCTGTGGATCTGTTGGGGCGGTATCCGAATTGGAGTGGATCCAGGGTGTCTGGGATGATGGTGTTGATGTGAGCCATTACTTTCAAAGTATTTCATGGCTATATTTGATTTTTTAGTTTTTTATTTAACCTTTTTTTAACATGGCAAGTCAGTTAAGAACAAATTCATATTTACAATGCCTAGGAACAGTGGGTTAACTGCCTTGCTCATTATAAATGTGTGTGCTATGGGGCATTAGTCATTTAGACAGGTTACCTTGGCGTTCTTGGGGACAGGGTCTATGGTGGTCTGATTGAAACAAGTTGGTATTACAGACTGGGTTGGGTTTAGGTTGAAAATGTCAGTGAAGAGCTCTTTAAAACCTGTTAAGGATAGGGCTGACTACTGCCCCCTTTGGAGGAATTGCGTGCCCATAGTAAACAGAAAATAAATCTGTCCAAAATTGCTATTCTATGCATATAATAATTATTATTGAATAGAAAACAATCTAAAGCCTCTAAAACCGTTCAAATTATGTCTGTATGTAAAGCAGAACTCTCAGGGCAGCCATTCTCCCAAACTCTCTCTTGTCATCAGAAAAGTTGGCCCAACTTTGACGTCATCGCCCCCACCCTTCCCAAGCAGCTACAGACCTGGGAACAGTTTCTATGTCTTCAGCGCGATCTCAGCTTTCAATGGGGCTTCTCATTGTGAGAATCGCGCGCTCACGAGAGTTTTGGCAGGCCGAAACCTTTCGGTCACGCGAAAAAACAGGTCACTTTTATGCGCGCTCTGCTCAGGTCCTGTCTTTTTCCCAAGATCGATTATACAATGCATGCGTTTCTGTTCGTCCTCACGATTGCTGTACACCTTTATAACATGTTAAAGCTTGATTATGAAGTTAGTTTGACAAGTTTAATCGACATATAATATGTAAGTTCGACGTTTTGGTGCGCATCCACTTGACTTTTGGCTACATTTCAACCGAAATGTGTCGTGTTTGAGAACGGAAAGACACACACTGCAAAACTAAATGCTGCTTTTGGTAAGTATAATTCCTTCCAGGTCTTCTGATGGAAGAACAGCAAAGGTAAG
Organism: Oncorhynchus keta; assembly: GCF_023373465.1. Lineage (NCBI taxonomy): Eukaryota > Metazoa > Chordata > Actinopteri > Salmoniformes > Salmonidae > Oncorhynchus > Oncorhynchus keta. The sequence continues at coordinate 800,543 of NC_068442.1, forward strand.
GGAATATTTATGTGGTAAATTTGGGTTTATGTGGACTCCAAGATAGAGGAGCCATAATGCTACTTTTTGAGCACCGACTCATAGTATAGCCTAGTGAACGAAACGTGTAACGTTAAAAATAAATGTAACACAGCGATTGCATTCAGAAGAAGTGTATCTAACTATATATATGTAGAACATGCATATTTAGTCAAAGTTTATGATGTGTATTCCTTGTTAGCTGACGTTATCTGCCGGAGCTATCGTCATTTCTCAGGACATTTGAGTAGCATTTTTTGAACGATGCATCATTGTAAACAGAGATGTATGGATATATATAGCATATTATTGAAAAAAACATAAATGTACTGTGTAACATGTTATATTGATGAAGATTGATGATGAAGATTTCAAAAGGTTAGTGCATTATTTTTCTTTTAATCCTGCGTTTGTTGATTGCATATTTTTTTCAACTTGGCTATGCAAATTAGCCGTGTCTTCGGTGGTGGTTTGACATAAATATGTGCTGTTTTCGCCGTAAAACATTTTAGAAATCTGACTTGCTGGGTAGATAAACAAGGTGTTTATCTTTCATTTGAGCCATTGGACTTGTTAATGTGTGGAGGTTAAATTTTTCTAGGAATATTTTTGCGTTCCATGCGCCTTCCAGCTGAACGTGGGGGAGGGGTGTTCCAAAATTGGAACCCTAGTCCCCTTCTGGTTAACGACCAAAATTGGTTAAAGAAAATTGTAATGAATAAAAATATACACCAGTTTAATTTAAGGAAAATTGACAGCTGTGCCATATAGATTGCAAAATAGTTGGGAAGAGATTTTCGATGTACCAATTTCATGGCACATGGTTTATGAATTTTCTGTTCCTCCTGAAACCCTAATCTGCTCATTTTTATTAATAGAGATCTTTGTCATGGTACTGCAGTATGTTGTTACAGCATAATCAAAGTGAGGACAATCGGCGATCTGCTGTATACTTATGGCCTATTGTAACCTGAAAGTCACACCTTTCCAGTACTCCTCACCCTGCCCCAAACTCCACCACAGTTACCCTTAAAAAACGAGCTGTTTATCTATAATTTTAAAAAAGACCAAAAGAGAACAGGCTAAATTGACATAGTTTTCATCAAGCCAGCTTCTTTCTATGGTGCTACCCATTTCAGTGTTAGGTCTGTAAACCACCAAATTATGTTGTCAACTCTGCAAACAACGTTTCCACTCTGAGAATGAGAATGGTAAAATGACTGTAATTAATACATTCATGCAATACACTGGAATACAAAAGAGGCCATCCACTCATGATGGGCTTTTAGCAGGACAATAGACTCTTGTCAAGAAGGATGGTAGGGGGAGCATTGTATTTAAAGACACTGCACAGTAGCCTATAAACATATGCATTTTGAAATAGTAAAAAATTAATAATTCAATAACATACTTCTACCATGGCACATGCTGTGTTTTTGGTTGAAGGCCAAGGGTTTAACCTTCTGAAGGAATGATTATATTGAAGATAGAAGCCGCCTCTAAATGAATTCCAAGAGCTGATCTGTTATCCAAAATACAAATACATAAAAACATTTTTTTTAAATACAGCATACAGTAAAGACCAGCAGTAGATGTATTTAAGCATTATCTGGCCTACTTTACAGTGTTGTAGTCAATTGGTATAATAGGATTTGAAGCAATAGCCTACCCGCGTGTGATCAACTATTTCAGCACCTTTTCGTGCTGCTCTGAGACAAGCATGGGGACTGGTCTGATAAATCAATTCGATTTTTATTTTCACTAAACTTTTGTTTGGGCACTGGTTAGCCTACAATTAGGGTGTGGAAATGTTAGGATTATTTTGCTCTTCACTCGCAGTCACTTTTTTCTTGGAATAGAAATACCATAATATTAATCCAATTAATTCAACTAAATTTCTTAAAATCCAACCCATTAAACTATGTTCTTATAAAAAGTTTTTAAATTCTCTAGTACAGCCAATATTAAAAACAGTCAAATGCTTCTCAAAAATGCCCTCTGGTAGTGAAACTAGCACTAACTAGAATTAATGGCAACAATGGCTGACACTTAAATAATGTGCCATAGAATTCTGCGGCAGCCCGCAAGCTGTGCTACAGTACGACACAACTTTTAACTTCACTAGGGTAGGGGGCAGCATTCAGAACTTTGGATGAAAAGCGTGCCCAGAGTAAACTGCATGCTACTCAGTCCCAGTTGCTAATATATGCATATTATTAGTTGATTTGGATGGGAAACACTCTGAAGTTTCTAAAACTGTTTGAATGATGTCTGTGAGTATAACAGAACTCATATGGCAGGCAAAAAATCAGAGGTTTCTAGTTTTTCAAGTCATTGCCTATTGAATATAGTGTCTATGGGGTCATATTGCACTTCCTAATGCTTCCACTAGATGTCAACAGTCTTTAGAACCTTGTTTGATGCTTCTACTGTGAAGGATGGGAGCTGAATGAATCAGAGGTCTGTCAGAGTGGCATGAGCTGACCACGCACGTTCACGTGAGAGTTAGCTTGCGTTCCATTGCATTTCTGAAGACAAAGGAATTCTTCGGTTGGAACATTATTGAAGATTGATTCTATACTTCGTTTGACATGTTTCTACGAACTATAATATGATATTTCATCTGAACTTTCGCCTGGACCTTCCCGCTCCTCGTGAATTTGGATTGTGAACTAAATGCGCAAACAAAAAGGAGGTATTTGGACATAAATGATGGACTTTATCGAACAAATCAAACATTTATTGTGGAACTGGGATTCCTGGGAGTGCATTCTGATGAAGATCATCAAAGGTAAGTGAATATTTATAATGCTATTTCTGGCTTCTTGTTGACTCCAAAATATGGCTTGGTTTTGTGTCTGAGCGCTGTACTCAGATTATTGCATGGTGTGCTTTTTCCGTTAAGTTTTTGAAATCTGACACAGCGGTTAAGGAGAAGTGGATCTAAAATTATATGCATAACAATTGTATCTTTTAGCAATGTTTATTATGAGTATTTCTGTAAATTGATGTGGCTCTCTGCAAAATCACAGGATGTTTTGGAACTACTGAACATAACACGCCAATGGTAAACTGAGATTTTTGGAAATAAATATGAACTTTACCGAACAAAACATACATGTATTGTGTAACATGCAGTCCTATGAGTGTCATCTGATGAAGATCATCAAAGGTTAGTGATTCAATTTATCTCTATTTCTCTCTTTGAGCTTGAAAAAATGGCTGTGTTTTTCTGTGACTTGGCTTTGTCCTAACATAATTGTTTAGTGTGCATTCGTCGTAAAGCCTTTTTGAAATCGGACACTGTGGCTGGATTTACAACAAGTGTTTTTTATTTAATTTAAATAACAACTTGTATGTTTGAGGAATTTTAATTATGGGATTTGTGTTGTTTTGAATTCGGCGCACTGCAGTTTCACTGGCTGTTGATGATGTGGGACGCTCACGTACCCCACATACCCTAGTGAGGTTAAAGGAAGAACCACTGTAGAAGGCATTTAGCCCAACTGGTATGCTCGTGTTGCTGGGCAGCTTGCGTCTGGGTTTCCCTCTGTAATCTGTGATGGTTTGCAAGACCTGCCACAGCTGTCGAGCATCAGAGGAGCGTAGTTCGTGTCAATCTTAGCCCTGTATTGACGCTTTGTCTGTTTGATGGCTCGTCGGAGGTCGTAGCGGTGTATCGATGTAAGTTGAGAGTCGGGAAGCAAGTTCAGGGAGTGAATACATTTAATAAAATAAAATAAAAAATAAGAAACACAAACAGCGCACCGACATGACAGAAACAGAAACAATCACGACTGGGGAAGAAATAAAACGGAGTGACATATAAAGGGCAGATAATCAAGGGGGTGATGGAGTCCAGGTGAGTGTCAAATGCGCATAACGCTGGTGACAGGTGTGCAGCCTAACGAGCTGCCTGGGGACCTAGAGGCCGGAGAGGGAGCACACGTGACAGTACCCCCTCCCCGACACGTGGCTCCAGCTGCAGGACGCCGACAAAGTTGATGATCCCGGGTATCATGAGCGGACTGGTCACCTCTGCTAAGGCGCGGGAACCTGTTACCTAGAGTGCCGGAGAGAGAGCATTACGTGACAGTACCCCCTCCCCGGCGCGTTCGACTCCAGCCGCAGGACGCCAACCAAAGGGACGATCCCGGGGATCCGTTTTGGACCCGTCACCTCCGCTGAGCCGCAAAAACCTGACGAACTGGCTGAGGAGTGAACCTGATGAGCTGGCTGAGACCTCCCCGTTGCCTCGGCTGAGGCAATCGAACCTGCTGAGGCATGGAAGCCTACAATCCGGCCGAGGCCTCCCAGGTAGCCCCGGCTCCGGCTCCAACACCCGGGACCCGACATCACCCCCAAAACAAACAAACAAAAAAAACATTCCCTAATGCTTCCCTTTGTTGAGTCATCATTCTGTAACAATGTACACTGAGAGTCGGGAAGCAGGTTCAGGGAGTGAATACATTTAATTAATAAATGAACAAAACAAGAAACACAAACAGTGTATCGGCATGAAAAAAAACAGAAACAATTACGACTGTGGAAGAAACCAAAGGGAGAGACATATAAAGGGAAGGTAATCAAGGAGGTGATGGAGTCCAGTTGAGTGTCATTATGCGCAAATGTGCGTAATGCTGGTGACAGGTGTGCTCCCTAATGAGTAGCCTGGTGACCTAGAGGCCGGGGATGGAGCACACTTGACAAACAGGATTTCTAATAAGCATCTGGATTAATGTCCCGCTACTTCAAAGCTCTAGCCTTTAGCTCAATGCGGATGTTGACTGTAATCCATGGCTATTGGTTAGGGTATGTACGTACAGTCACTGTGGGGACGACGTCGTCGATGCACTTATTAATGAAGCCAGTAACTGATGTGGTAAACTCCTCAATGTTATCGGAAAATTCCGGGAACATACTGTTTTCCAGTCTGTGCTAGAAAAACAGTCCTGTAGCTTAGCATCCGTTTTGTCGGACCACTTCCGTAATGAGTGCGTCACTGGTACTTCCTGTTTGAGTTTTTGCTTATTAGGAGGAAATCAGGAGGAAATAATTATGGTCTGATTTGTCAAAGGGAAGGTGAGGGAGGGCCTTGTATGGGTTTCTGTGTGTGGAGTAAAGGTGATCTAGAGTTTTGTCACCTATAGTAGCAGGTGACATGCTGGTAAAAATGAGGCAAAACGTATTTCAGTTTTCCTGCATTAAAATCACCACAAGAAACACCGCCTCTGAATGTGTATTTTCTTGTTTGCTTATGGCCCTATACAGCTTGTTGAGTGTTGAGTGGGTTCTTAGTACCAGCATTGGTTTGTGGTGATATATATAGTAGACAGCTCGTATGGTCTGCAGCTTATCATTAAGTATTAAAATTCATGCGAGCAAAAAATTCCTTAACATTAGAGATCGCGCAACAGCTGTTGTTAACAAAGCGACACACTCCTCCCCCCCTCACCTTACCTGAATCTGTCGTCCATTCTTGACGATGCATAGAAAAACAAGGTGGGTTGTATATACATGTCCTCGTTCAGCCACAACTCCGAGAAACATAGGATAATACAGAATTTAAGGTCCCGTTGATAGGACAGTCTCAAACGGAGCTCATCCAGTTTGTTCTCCAGTGACTACACGTTCGCCTACAAAACAGAGGGCAATGGTGGTCTACATACTTGCCGACGTAGTTTTGTCATGACGCCGCCTCACTTGCCTCTCTTTCGCAGCTGCTTCCTCTTTTGAGTCCTGGGGATCAGGGCCTGTTCCGGGGGTAAGCAGAATGTCCAGAGCTGCTGAGTTGTTGAAATAGAAATCTTCATCCAAATTGAGATTAGTGATCGCTGTTCTGATGTCCAGAAGCTGTTTTCGGTCATAGGAAATGATGGCGGAGACATGACAGCGTGAAAAAAATCTGCGTTATAAAAACACAAAATAGCAGGTCAGGAGCTGCTTTCCACTGCAGCATCATCTTCCCATGATGTGGGACAGCCTTATGTATCAGGACAAAGAGGACTAAATAAGTAAGTAAGATAACATAACGTATAGGAAATACTGGATTTATTTGATGTGCTTTCCCTTTGTCTCTATGGATTAAAAGTATATGTTTTTTACATAAATCCATTAAAAATACAGTGGACTACATCAAATGCTGCACTCTTGTTTTGCTTGTGATGTGTACATTGTTACTTTTTCTCTCTCTCTCTCAGAGACACGATCACACATCCTTTGTCACACACACACACACACACACACACGCACACGCACACGCACACGCACACACACACACACACACACACACACACACACACACACACACACACACCCTTTATCAGAGCAAGGCGTCGCTCTCTACGGTGACAGGGCCAACACCCCCTTCCTGCCTGGCTCGCTCCATCGCTTGCTGAGTGAACTCTGTTGTCATGGCGACAGAGGCAGTTGTCGTGGAACTGACTTGTAGTGCATCTCCTCAAGAAGAACCCATCATCATCGCCATAGCAGCAGCGTTATGCATATACTTGCCCCGTTTTTGTTACTATTCAAGTCGATAAATATTTATTTGGTTTGGATGAGTTAATGAAGTGTGTGTGTGTGTGTGTGTGTGTGTGTGTGTGTGTGTGTGTGTGTGCATGCGTGCACGCATGTTTCAGATTGCCCTCCCTCCCTGCCTCTCTCAGAGTACTGAAGGGATATGAGGTATAAGAGCAGCACTTGTGTATCGATTTCAGGGGTGGGCAACAATACAGCCCACGTAATCCGGCCCGGGGGATTTGAATAAAAATGTATAAATACAAATGTTTTTTGTTTCTTTGGAAGGAAATCATAATTTTAGGTTAAACAAAAACTCCAGACCACTCTTGAATGTCTTAAACTAGATAGAAACTATGTCGAATTTACAATGGACCTATACTGTACTGTACGTTTTCAAATTACTGCCCTTTTCCTGGCCTGCAAATTGCTTTTGATGAACAGTCTGGATAAAAATCTGTGCGGCACTGTGGCCCTCGGGTTGAAATGAATGTCCATCCCTGATGTATTAGGATACATTACTGTTTCCTTACAGTTATAATGGGGAATCATAGCACAGTCACAAACAAGGGCTGCACAACATTTCAGTATTTGCATTGCCATTTGTAAGTGCAATGCAAACATTGGAATTGATCCGTGATCAGAGCTCAAAAGTTAAAAGGAGTATAAAGAGATAAAAAAAATAGTATCATTTTATAAGTAAATACAGATCTCTGCTCCCCTAACATCACTCACCCACTGTTTCTTTGTCTCTGTATTTGCGATGCATAATAACAAACTAAAAACTGTCCACGTTTATTTTTTCCACAGATGTGCACAGATAGAGTCCATATTTAGAGTGCCCTCTCCCAAAATTGGGCATTCAAGATTAGCCAAGTGAACTGTTCTATATTTCATGTGTTGCACACTTAATTGAAAGTGGTTTTTGCCTCTCTCTCTCTCTCTCTCTCTCTCTCTCTCTCTCTCTCTCTCTCCTCCTCTCCTCTCTCTCTCGCTCTTTCCTTTTCTCTCTCTTCTCATCTCTCTCCATCTCTCTCTCTCTCTCTCTCTCTCTCTCTCCCCTCCACCTTCTCTCTCGCTCTTTCCTTTTCCCTCTTTCTCATCTCTCTCCATCTCGCTCTCTTTCCATCTCCTCCTCGCTCACTTTTCCTCGTTCGCCCTCTCGCACACACAGGGCCTATATTCTCTTTTGTGTCCTCTGTCCCTGTTGGACTCAGTTAAATCTGTTCCATTATTTGACAGGAGAGTGCAGAAAGCGAGTCACCCCCTAAAGGCTCTCATGCTGTGTTCACTTCTCAGGCAGATTAAATCATAAGCAGAGCCTGTGGAGTCTGTTCCATCTGTGTGTGAAAAAGAAAAAAAAAGAGGCTTATTTCATTTGCATGTTTTTCTCATCTCTCCTCCCGGCCCTCTCTTTTCTCTTTTTCTTCAACATGACCCGCCTCCTACGGCAGTTTGACAATACATCCTTTCCATAATGACTCATTTAAATGTCTTCGATAATCCGTTAGTGTTATGAATTAAATATACATTAGTTCAATTTCACAAAGAGAAGTGGAGTAAGGAGGATGTGGCATGTGACTGAATAGTGTGGTCTCTCTCTCTCTCTCACTCTCTCCCTCTTTTGCTTTCTCTCTCTCTATGTCACTCTCTCGGTTCTTTCTTTCTCTCTCTTGCCACCATCTCTCTCTCTCTATCCACTGAGAGATCAATGTCCTATTCTGTTCCATTTTTCATCTGTAAAACAAAAGGTCTCTATAACAATGCAATTGGATTTCACTTTGATTCAATGCTACTTTCTACAATGTAAGGTTCAGAGTCACAAGCCCTGAATGTCAATGATCTCTGGGATGAGAGAGGCTAGAGAACCAAATGCCTGTGAAATTCAACATTTTAGGGCACAATAAAAGGCATTTATAACCTGGTTCAAGAACTGTTTGATGCGCTACAAGCCGAACGTAGGAGTCACAGATCTGGGACCAGGCTTAAAGGTATCCTCTGTGTCTAAGTCCTGAATGTCAATGACTTGGGTTGAGTGATTAACCATAGAGGCCTGTGAAACTAAACAATTAAACTTAACAATTAAGATCAGTTTGTGTTCTCTAGCCAACTGTTGGCTATACAACTTAAACTGGGACCATGCTAAAATACTTCCTGTGTTTTTTTAGGATACTGATAAAAGCCTCTATAAGCCTGTTTCTCAAGTTAAATCTGGTAGCTGATGTAGACTCCTGGGTGGTCTTGTGTTCAGTACAGTAGGTGTTCCAGTTTGCCAGATTGCCCAGTGTTGTGCAGTCTGTCACAAACCCTCCAGGAGAGGAGGGGAAACCATCCCGCTTCCATTATTAAACAAACCCCTCTGGCGACACAGCAGTGTGCCTGTGTGTTTGTCTGTCTGACTGTGTGACTGTGTGTGTTCTTAGCAGTAATTAACAATGCAGTGTTCCTTGAGGGTAAACCGTTCAGTAGGAGGAAGGAAGCAGGCGATGGTAATAGAAACAGCAACAAGACGTTAACAAACTCTAAGGTAGACTAGGATTTACGAAAACATGTCTTCCTGGTAAAACTGAAAAGAAAGAAAGACAGAAAGAAAGAAAGATAGTTTCAGTTCAGAATGTTTTTTCTGTGCTTGTGCCAAAATTGGTGACTTGATGATGAGCTCTGGGATCTTGGTCTCTACCTTTGATGCTAAAATGAACCTTTATTTAACTTAAACTGATCCAGTCAGGTGATTCCCGTGAAACTACCCTACTGGGTTCAAATGGTTCCAACACAGAGATATAGTAAACGAAAGCTTTGCACTTGTTTTATTTTTTACACTTTTTCAATCCTCCTTTTATCATAGATTTTCATCTTGATAGCTTGCATAGTCAACAATACTATGATTCATACTACTGTGTGTAAGCGTGTCTTAAAGATGGAGTAGGGAAAACAGTGCCATTGTCCGCCCCATTACCTTTGTTATTGTTTTGGTTTTGTTGGCGTAGCGGAGGTGAGGAGTGTCGTGTAACGTGCTAAAAGAAATTGCAGTACATATTCTATTGTTCTATCTCTGTTCTTACACTGACGTCCGAGGGAAAACACCTGTGTTTGTTGTTTGCAGTCACTTCTTTGTTAATATCACAAGCTGGCATTGCAGTTTCAACGTTAAGGACTCCAAATTTGACACCACTGATCTAACTGAAGGATAACTGCTCATTTCAGACTCTCACACCTTCACCTTGCCTGCCTCTGTCTTGTTTATAATTAGCCCTTTGTGTTGTGGCACATTTCCTCTACCTCTCTCATTCCAATGACAAACTCTCGCAGCCTGTGATGTCATTTTAATCAATCAGGGACGTTATCTTGGAAATTGGAATGTTTACACACAGTGTGTGTATAGGCTGGCCACAGATCCAGTTGTTAATGAATGTGTCACAGACACAACAGACATAAGGAGTCATCTGTGTTCTAGTGGACACATAATCGCCAATAGTGTGGAGGTCCTGTCCATCTTGTCACTCAATGGTAGGAAGAGAAGGAGTCATAACCTTCAAGAAACAGTCAACAGCTCACCTGGAGCTGGTAGTCATGATCCATTATCCCCACATCGACATGATCATCATTAGTAATGCTTCATACCCTTAAGGGAAGCAGCTGTGTCCTAGAGTCATTTCTTGGTCACTGACTTTGGGTATGACATCACCATCCCTTTCCTTTCCATACAGTTCCTGTGAATGTATAGACAAGTTAACATTCCTCTTCTTCTTCTATTTTATTATTAGTTTTATCTTCCTCCAATAGCACAACTGTATCTCAACTATAACACACTGGAGTCATTATTTCAGTCATGTGCAATGAAATGTAGGTTATGATTATAATCCAGATTATTTTATATACATCCATCACACAAGAGGAGCAAAATATCTCATGCAGTGAGTTTATGAGTTCATGTTGATATGCAATTCAACTTTGTTTTTTTGTCATTGCAATCAGATGACTATATCCAGGACTATTCTCTAGGGATGTTTGTGGTGTATCCTTTGTCTGTGGTAAGGTATTTACACCCTGATGGTCTATTGAGTTCAAAGTGTTGGTATAAAGTTCTGTTTAATCTGTAGAGCTTCAATATCACCAGTGTGCTGGAGTTTATTTTCATTAAAGTGTATACGTTCATGAGAAGACAGCTGTGCTTTAGTTTGATGAGCAGAGCTTTCGTCTGTGTTGTTCTTGCCCACACACAGTGGTTGCGTTTCAACGGATCACTTTTGTCAAGTCGGTGACCATCTTTGGTCACCACCTTTCAAAGTGTGTTGCATTATCGGCACATAAATTATCCGACTTGCGCCTACACGTCGACTGAGTGAACTTTACATAAGTCATGTGATCAAAGCTCATGACATTTTGACTGCAAGTTCCTCCTGCAGAAATCGTCTGTATTGTGGGAGGCTCTATTGTCAACCAATCATTAAGGTGTTTTTGTTTGACCTAAACGAATGTGACCAAGGACGTGACTGAAACTGGAACCAACTTTGCTGGCATTAATGTATACAGTGGATATATAAAAATTAAATTAAATGTACACATATTGTACAATTAAATTAATGTGATATTTGAAACTCTGTATCACTAATTGAATACACACCTTTGATTTCAATTTGTGAGTGTGTGATATGGGGGTTTGAGGCATGTTTATTTAGATATCATAAAGAAAACCTTATTAACCTTAACCTTATTAACAATGTCAACATTGCCATGTTGATCTGAGCTGGTTGGAAAAACCACACTAGTGTCCAACTTTCGGTTGTTGCAGATGCACCTCCCCAACATTACTCCTCGACTTTCATTTACAGTCGGTTGCTTCAGCCTTACCTCTCAAACGAGCCTAAACACTCTCATAGTAATATATATACATATATGCCATTCAGTAATATATGCCATTTAGCAGACGCTTTTATCCAAAACGACTTACAGTCATGTGTGCATACATTCTACGTATGGGTGGTCCCAGGAATCGAACCCACTACCCTGGCGTTACAAGCGCCATGCTCTACCAACTGTGCTACAGAAGAACCAGGTTTAGTGAAATGTGTTATTTTACAAGGTCAGTCATAGTTGGGTGGCAGGGTAGCCTAGTGGTTAGAGCGTTGGACTAGTAACCAGAAGGTTGCAAGTTCAAACCCCTGAGCTGACAGGCAGTTAACCCACTGTTCCTAGGCTGTCATTGAAAATAAGAATTTGTTCTTAACTGACTTGCCTAGTTAAATAAATAGTAGAACAACACCCCTGGAGCAAATTAGGGCTAAGTGCCTTGTTCAAGGGCACATCGACAGACTTTCAGGTGAAAGTCTGCTCGGTTACTGGCCCAACACTGTAACCACTAGTCTACCTGCTGCACCACACATCCACATGAAAAAATACAATAGTTTACTATGGTCTAAATACTGTAGTATTACTCAATTTAGTGTAGTGTTTTTGCAGACATGACTAGTATACTACAGTATTCACTGTAGTGTCTTTGTGGACATGACTGTAGTATACTGTAATATAGTATACTGAAGTGTTTTTGCGGACATGATGGTAGTATACTATAGCATTCACAGTAATGTTTTTGCAGACTTTACTGAAGTATTCACAGTAGTGTTTTTGCAGTGTTTTTGAGAACATGACTACAGTATTATAGTATTATAGCATTCACTGTAGTGTATTTACAGACTTTACTGTAGTATTCATTATAGTGTTTTTGCGGACATGACTGTAGTAAATCAAATCGAATCAAAGCAAATTTTATTTATTACATTCACATGGTATGCAGTAATATCTAACAAGTAATCTAACAATTTCAATACAACTACATTATACACACAAGTGTAAAGGAATGAATAAGTACATAAATATGTACGTAAAAATATATGGATGACCGATGGCCTGTGCTGCTTTCTGAAGTCCACGATCATCTCCCTATATTTTGTTGACATTGACTGTGAGGTTATTTTCCTGACACCACACTCTGAGGGCACTCACCTCCTCCCTGTAGGCCGTCTTGTCGTTGTTGGTAATCACGCCTACCACTGTAGTATCGTATTCATTTTGTTTTTTTGCAGACATGACTGCACAGATGTTGGCTCATATCACTCTTTTGTCGCAGAGTCTTTTCCTGAAAGGTTGCAAGATTGAATCCCTGAGCTGACAAGGTCAAATCTGTCGTCCTGCCACTAAACGAGGCAGTTAACCCACAGTTCCTAGGCCGTCATTGAAAATAAGAATTTGTTCTTAACCTGTTACTCCTACCCCCTACTTTTTCGAACATTCTGTTAAAAATCGCGCAACATTTCAGCGCCCTGCTGCTCATGCCAGGAATATAGTATATGCATATGATTAGCATGTGTGGATAGAAAACACTCAGACGTTTATAAAACAGGTTAAATCACGGCTGTGACTATAACAGAACGTGCTTTTCATCGAAAAGCGCAGGAAAATCTGATCACTGAAAATGGAAATATATATCCATCCGCCACTTCAACCCATTGATAAAGGCGAACCACAATAAATGGTGTTGAGGTTGCAATACCTACAGCTTCCACACGATGTCAACAGTCTTGTCATTTGCCTAGGCTTTGTTTCTTGGTCAAACGAAGAAGAGACAAGCCATTTCTTCAGGTCTCCGACCGGATATTTTGGTTGAGATTTACCCGGACATTATTTCCAGACGGACAGCTAAAGAATATACATCGCCTCGTGATCAATTTGGTCGCTTATTAACATGTACTAATACCTAAAGTTGCATTACAAAAGTATTTCGAAGTGTTTTGTGAAAGTTTATCGTCGACTTTTTTAATTTTAAAAAATGACGTTACGTTATAAGACGCTATTTTTTTTTCATTTATCACACAGTCTTCATAGATCGATATCTAGGCTATATATGGACCGATTTAATCGTAAAAAAGACCCAATAGTGATTATGGGACATCTAGGAGTGCCAACAAAGAAGATGGTCAAAGGTAATGAATGTTTTATATTTTATTTGTGCGGTTTGTGTAGCGACGACTATGCTAATTATTTTGTTTACGTCCCCTGCGGGTCTTTTGGGGTGTTACATGCTATCAGATAATAGCTTCTCATGCTTTCGCCGAAAAGCATTTAAAAAATCTGACTTGTTGCCTGGATTCACAACGAGTGTAGCTTTAATTCAATACCCTGCATGTGTATTTTAATGAACGTTTGAGTTTTAACTAGTACTATTAGCATTCAGCGTAGTGCATTTGCATTTCCAGATGTCTAGATGGGACGCCTGCGTGTCAGGTAGGAGCAAGAGGTTAACTGACTTGCATAGTTAAATAAAGATCATTTTGACAGCAAGCCTTGAACCCAATATTATGTTATTTCTCGTGAGGCCTAGGTCCTATTACTGGAACATTGATTTAACGAGACATCAATTGTGGCATTTACATTTACATTTAAGTCATTTAGCAGACGCTCTTATCCAGAGCGACTTACAAATTGGTGCATTCACCTTATGACATCCAGTGGAACAGCCACTTTACAATAGTGCATCTAAATCTTTTAAGGGGGGGGGGGTGAGAAGGATTACTTTATCCTATCCTAGGTATTCCTTAAAGAGGTGGGGTTTCAGGTGTCTCCAGAAGGTGGTGATTGACTCCGCTGTCCTGGCGTCGTGAGGGAGTTTGTTCCACCATTGGGGAGCCAGAGCAGCGAACAGTTTTGACTGGGCTGAGCGGGAACTGTACTTCCTCAGTGGTAGGGAGGCGAGCAGGCCAGAGGTGGATGAACGCAGTGCCCTTGTTTGGGTGTAGGGCCTGATCAGAGCCTGGAGGTACTGAGGTGCCGTTCCCCTCACAGCTCCGTAGGCAAGCACCATGGTCTTGTAGCGGATGCGAGCTTCAACTGGAAGCCAGTGGAGAGAGCGGAGGAGCGGGGTGACGTGAGAGAATTTGGGAAGGTTGAACACCAGACGGGCTGCGGCGTTCTGGGTGAGTTGTAGGGGTTTAATGGCACAGGCAGGGAGCCCAGCCAACAGCGAGTTGCAGTAATCCAGACGGGAGATGACAAGTGCCTGGATTAGGACCTGCGCCGCTTCCTGTGTGAGGCAGGGTCGTACTCTGCGGATGTTGTAGAGCATGAACCTACAGGAACGGGCCACCGCCTTGATGTTAGTTGAGAACGACAGGGTGTTGTCCAGGATCACGCCAAGGTTCTTAGCGCTCTGGGAGGAGGACACAATGGAGTTGTCAACCGTGATGGCGAGATCATGGAACGGGCAGTCCTTCCCCGGGAGGAAGAGCAGCTTCGTCTTGCCGAGGTTCAGCTTGAGGTGGTGATCCGACATCCACACTGATATGTCTGCCAGACATGCAGAGATGCGATTCGCCACCTGGTCATCAGAAGGGGGAAAGGAGAAGATTAATTGTGTGTCGTCTGCATAGCAATGATAGGAGAGACCATGTGAGGTTATGACAGAGCCAAGTGACTTGGTGTATAGCGAGAATAGGAGAGGGCCTAGAACAGAGCCCTGGGGGACACCAGTGGTGAGAGTGCGTGGTGAGGAGACAGATTCTCGCCACGCCACCTGGTAGGAGCGACCTGTCAGGTAGGACGCAATCCAAGCATGGGCCGCGCCGGAGATGCCCAACTCGGAGAGGGTGGAGAGGAGGATCTGATGGTTCACAGTATCGAAGGCAGCCGATAGGTCTAGAAGGATGAGAGCAGAGGAGAGAGAGTTAGCTTTAGCAGTGCGGAGCGCCTCCGTGATACAGAGAAGAGCAGTCTCAGTTGAATGACTAGTCTTGAAACCTGACTGATTTGGATCAAGAAGGTCATTCTGAGAGAGATAGCGGGAGAGCTGGCCAAGGACGGCACGTTCAAGAGTTTTGGAGAGAAAAGAAAGAAGGGATACTGGTCTGTAGTTGTTGACATCGGAGGGATCGAGTGTAGGTTTTTTCAGAAGGGGTGCAACTCTCGCTCTCTTGAAGACGGAAGGGACGTAGCCAGCGGTCAGGGATGAGTTGATGAGCGAGGTGAGGTAAGGGAGAAGGTCTCCGGAAATGGTCTGGAGAAGAGAGGAGGGGATAGGGTCGAGCGGGCAGGTTGTTGGGCGGCCGGCCGTCACAAGACGCGAGATTTCATCTGGAGAGAGAGGGAGAAAGAGGTCAGAGCACAGGGTAGGGCAGTGTGAGCAGAACCAGCGGTGTCGTTTGACTTAGCAAACGAGGATCGGATGTCGTCGACCTTCTTTTCAAATTGGTTGACGAAGTCATCTGCAGAGAGGGAGGAGGGGGGGAGGAGGATTCAGGAGGGAGGAGAAGGTGGCAAAGAGCTTCCTAGGGTTAGAGGCAGATGCTTGGAATTTAGAGTGGTAGAAAGTGGCTTTAGCAGCAGAGACAGAGGAGGAAAATGTAGAGAGGAGGGAGTGAAAGGATGCCAGGTCCGCAGGGAGGCCTGGGGCCTGGGGGGGTCTAGTGGTTAGGACTGCTACTTTCAGCACGGACATAAGCCTACTGTGTCAGCATGGGGTTTGATACCAGCCACACCCTTCTAACATAAATAACTCAATCACCCAATCTGACTTGATGTAACAACACATTTCAAATATGGAAACTACAGGGTTATTTCACCCCTGATCTTAATAAGAAATGACCACACCAAACACTTTTGGAAAACATATATCAGAAACAAATTAAATAATAAGTCAATAGACTACACTAACATTAGTTTCCATTCATACAAAGTGTTTTGTCATGGGAAACCAGGAAATACTTGATTTCTATTGTACAGAATGCTTGTCAATAAGATAAAACACCCTTAGTCTGTTCAAAAAGGACTAAGTTTTTGCGATTACAATTACCAACCAAAGGGCGAATATATCTTGAAAGACTGGTTGCATATTTTAGGGAGTGGTAATGAAGTGACCAATAATGGTTGCAATTGAGATCAGGGTGAATTTAGAGCATATCGATGGATTAACGAGACATAAACTGGCGATAATAAGGAATTAATATCGGACAGAAGTTCTCACTTGGGATTAAAAAAAATCCAAAACAATAAGGAATAACTTTGGAAAATAGAAATATAATATTTATTTATTCACCAAATTATGTAAAAATGTTCAACAAATTACTTGCATATAAATTGTGAATTGAAATGTTGAGTAACTGGTGTTTATCAGCCCGTTGCCAAGCTAGCTAAAACATTGGATGCAATAACTAGCTAGCAGGCGATCTCATCCTGTTCATCAGTTGTTTGGAGAGAGTCCGTGTCTTTTTACTTAGCTAACTTCCTCTTGCCACTTTCCCTTCCCTATTGTGTTGCACTATTGGGGTTTGTAACGAGGTGAGTGACTGGTTGTTGGGAAGTCAGGCGCAGGAGATGAGTATAACAGGAGAACTTTAATATAAACCCTGGCACAAAGGCACAGGGTAGGCAGCGCAAAGCACAACCACGGTAACATGAACCGGATTAAACAAAACAAACAAACCTAGGTTTGAAACAAACCTGGCGCAAGCCAGCCTGTAGCATAACACCTTACACAAAGAACAATTCCACACACAGACATGGGGGAAACAGACGGTAATATACATTTAGTCTGATGAGGGAATGTGAACCAGGTGTGCAGGAAAACAAGACAAAACAAATGGAAAATTAAAGGTGGAGCGGCGATATCTAGAAGACCGGTGACGTCGACTGGCGAACGCCGCCCGAACAAGGAGAGGGACCGACTTCGGAGGAAGACAACTTAACCAAGCCTAAAAATGTTAACAAAATGATTGAACATTAATAAAGGTAGTTGTGGCGTCAGCAACTTGAACCAACACTAAAATATATATTAGGCAGTATGATTAATTTATACCCCCTTGTTTCTGCTTATTCTAGGTTGAAGGACATCCCACCAGGGCTGGCATTATGGGCGGGCCTTAGCGGGCCTGGCCCGCACTACTGTACCTCCTTGCTAATCCAAATAAAATATTAAAATATTGATAATTTATTTGACCGAGATGCGCGCCGACAGAAACAGAGCCTCTGTCTCTGTAGGTGCAGACCATGTATTTGAGGCTGCCTTGACCAAAAGAGTATGGCATGTCATAGTATTTCTGTCCAGACAGCATCAGGATAAATGGGCTACACATAGAGGGTTGCTGTTTCATTTGCTCTGATGTTTTCTCTAGTGATATAAACGTTCCTTTTTCATGACCCTGTCTTTCAAAGATAATTTGTAAAAATCCAAATTACTTCACAGATCTTCATTGTAAAGGGTTTAAACACTGTTTCCCATGCTTGTTCAATGAACCACAAATAAGTAATGAACATGCACCTATGGAACGGACATTATGACACTAACAGCTTACAGACGATAGGCAAATAAGGTCACATTTGCAGGACGTAATGCCATTTGCACACACTGTATATATATATTTTCTATTGTGTTATTGACTGTACGCTTGTTTATTCCATGTGTAACTCTGTGTTGTTGTTTGTGTTGCACTGCTTTGCTTTACCTTGGCCTGGTTGCAGTTTTAAATGAGAACTTGTCCTCAACTAGCTTACCTGGTTAAATAAAGGTGAAATAAAACAAAAAAAATTGACTTTTTGTACCCATTAGTGAAACGGCTGTTCAGGTCTAGATGGTTCACACTTTAAGAGTGTGCTCCAAATCTCAGCTTGTAGCCTGTATAAAAGACACCTTGGAGCCAGAAATCTTTCTGATTGAGAGGGGGTCAAATACTTATTTCCCTCATTAAAATGCAAATCAATTAATAAAACATTTTCATGCGTTTTTCTGGATTTGTTTGTTGTTATTCTGTCTCTCGCTGTTCAAATAAACCTACCATTAAAATTATAGACTGATCACTGTCAGTGGGCAAAAGTACAAAATCAGCAGGGGATCAACTACTTTTGAGAGGATCTGCAAAGAATAATGGGAGAAACTTCCCAAATACAGGTGTGCCAAGCTGGCTGCAATCGCTGCCAAAGGTGCTTCAACAAAGTACTGAGTAAAGGATCTGAATACTTAAATGTCATATTTCTGTTGCAAACATTTCTAAAAACCTTTGTGATTATGGGTTATTGTGTGTAGATTGATGAGGGAGAATACAGTAGAATAGGGGGGAGAATGGGCATCTGTGAAAGGACTGAGGGTAAACTATTACTGTAACGCATCCCAAACAAACTCTGGGAACAAACTTAGGTCCATGAACATTAGGGCTAGACCGGTGGTGTGTGTCTGTGTGTGCGTGAGTGTGTGTGACCAGTGGTGGGGTTAGACAGTGGTGAGTTATGGCCCTATACTGCCTCAATGGAGAAACATTAACAGGTTTTCACATTAAGCAGAGTAATAGTACAGTCTCTGACAGAAGGGGCGAGTAAGAGGGAGAGTCAGACCTGGGTTCCAATAATATTTGAAATATTTGAAATACCTTATCAGTGTTTGATTGAGTTTGTCTGGCACAGTCCACACAGAGCAAAACATTCCCACCTGGCACTCTAGGCATACACTCAAAGTATAAAAGATTTTTAAAAAGTACTGACCCTGGTCTGGAGAGTGTGAGAGAAAAAACACAATGGTAATTATGTTTCTCCCTCTTCCTCACCTGGCTACTACAACTAGACTAGCCTACTGCAAACCAAATCCACACAACACAGAGAGTCTATTGAAATGCACATAAACAGAGTATGTTCTGTTCTGGCCCTAATAGAGCTGCTTGCCAATTTGAATTAAGCTTGAAAAAAAAGAAGTTGACAAAGCCTACATACACATGCATGCACGCACACATTGCACAAACAAACACACACACATAGGCAGGCAGGTAGGCAGGCACGCGTGCATGTACGCGCACACACACAGCGAGGTCGGCAAACATAATACAACAATTATATATAAGGCATGTCCTGGCTGTGGAAAATGAAAACCCCACATTAAAATTCCATACGACACAGAAATGAATCATTCCCCAGCACTGAATCTGATTTCTGGGGCTGGAGGAGAGGGGAAGAGGGTGGGAGGATGAGGGATGATGAGTTGACTGAGTGGTGGTGATTCCCCTGCCCTACTTTCCTCCATTCACCAGCTTCTCCTGGGAAAAGAGGAGGAGGTGGAAGGAGGGAGGATGGAGGGAGGCTCTTCTGCCACGCTTGGCCTGTCACTACGAGATGCCACATAGCTCAGCAAGCCCACCACACCATGCTGCTCTCTCTAACTCTCATGCTCCAATGGTCAGTTTCCCAGACCCAGATTAAGCCTATGGTCTTAGGCTAAAAATAACTGTCAATGGCTGACTATGTGTAAACATGCCAGCCCAGGACCTTCACATCCGGCTTCTTCACCTGTGGGATCATCTGAGACTGAGGAGTATTTCTGGCCTGGCTCCCCAATGGGTGGGCCTGGGGTGATGGTCGAGTTTGCGTTTATCGTCGAAGGAATGAGCGTTACACCGAGGCCTGTAATCTGAAGTGGGATGTTCTGGGGCGGTGTGTCACAGCATCATCGGACTGAGCTTGTTGTCATTGCAGACAATCTCTGTGCGTTACAGGGAAGACATCCTCCTCCCTCATGTGGTACCCTTCCTGCAGGCTCATCCTGACATAACCCTCCAGCATGACAATGCCACCAGCCATACTGCTCATTCTGTGCGTGATTTCCTGAAAGACAGGAATGTCAGTGTTCTGCCATGGCCAGTGAAGAGCCCGGATCTCAATCCCATTGAGCACGTCTGGGACCTGTTGGAATGGAGGGTGTGGGCTCGGGCCATTCCCCCCAGAAATGTCTGGGAACTTGCAGTTGCCATGGTGGAAGAGTGGGGTAACATCTCACAGCAAGAACTGGCAAATATGGTGCAGTCCATGAGGAGGATATGCACTACAGTACTTAATGCAGCTGGTGGCCACACACTGTTACTTTTGATTTTGACCTCCCCCCTTTGTTCAGCGACACATTATTCCATTTCTGTTTGTCGCATGTCTGTAGAACTTTAGTTTGAGAAACCGACGTATCACAAGTCCTCAACTGGCAGCTTCATTAAATAGTACCCACAAAACACCAGTCTCAATGTCAACGGTGAAGCGGTGACTCAGTTTCTGTGTTTCTGTTTCTGTGCGGGTGGACCATTTCAGATTTCAGTGATGTGTATACCGAGGAACTTGGTGTACACATCACTGTGTACACACATCACTGTGTACACCTTCTCCACTGTGATCTCGTTGATGTGGATAGGGGTGTGCTCCTTCTGCAGTTTCCTGAAGTCCACGATCAGCTCCTTCGTTTTGTTGACGTTGAGGGAGAGGTTATTGTCCTGGCACCACTCCGCCAGGACCCTCACCTCCTCCCTGTAGGCTGTCTCATCTTTGTTGATAATCAGGCCTACTACTTTTGTGTCGTCTGCAAACTTGATGATTGAGTTGGAGGCGTGCGTGGCCACGCAGTCATGAGTGAACAGGGAGTACAGGAGGGGGCTTAGCACGCACCCTTGAGGGCCTGCTGCTTTGAGGATCAGCGAAGTGAAGGTGTTGTTTCCTACCTTCACCACCTGGGGATGGCCCGTCAGGAAGTCCAGGACCCAGTTGCAAAGAGAAGTGTTCAGACCCAGGGCCCTGAGCTTAATGATGAGCTTGGAGGGTACTATGGTGTTGAAGGCTGAGCTATAGTCAATGAACAGCATTCTGACGTAGGTATTCCTCTTGTTCATCTGGGATAGGCCAGTGTGCAGTGCGATTGCTGTTGCATCGTCTGTGGATCTATTGGTGCGGTAATCAAATTGAAGTGGGTCTCGGTGTCAGGTAAGGTAAGGTAGAGTCATTTAGTTCAGTTACCATTCGTTTTCTTGGGATCAGGAACAATGGTGGACATCTTGAAGCAAGTGGGGACAGAAGACTAGGATAGAGAGAGATTGAATATGTCCGTAAACACTCCAGCCAGTTGGTCTGTGCATGCTCTCAGGACCTACTAGGGATGCCATCTGAGTCGGCAGCCTTGCGAGGGTTAACACGCTTAAATGTCTTACTCACGTCGGCCACGGAGAACAAGAGCCCACAGTCCTTGGGAGCGGGCCGCGTTGGTGGCACTGTGTTGTCCTCAAAGCGGGGGAAGAAGGTGTTTAGCTTGTCTGAGAGCAAGGCGTCGGTGTCCTCGACTTGGCTGGTTTTCCCTTTGTAGTCCGTGATTGTCTGTAGACCCGGCCACATACGTTTCGTGTCTGAGCCGTTGAATTGCAACTACACTTGGCTCTGTACTGACGTTTTGCCTGTTTGACTTTCTTAAGGAGGGAATAAGTACACTGTTTTGTATTCTACCATATTCCCATTCACAACGCCATGGTTAAATGTGGTGGTTAACACTTTCAGATTTACGCAAATACTGTCATCTATCCACGGTTTCTGGTTTGGGTAGGTTTTTTTAGTCACTGTGCGAACAACATCCCCTACACACTTCCTGATGAACTCAGTCACTGTGTCCGTGTATACGTCAATGTTATTCTCAGAGGCTACCTGGAACATATCCCAGTCCACGTGATCAAAACAATCTTGAAGCATGGATTCCAATTGATCAGAGCAGCGATGAATAAACCTTAGCATGGGTACTTCCTGTTGCCTACAGGAAGGGAGGAACAAAATGGAGTTGTGATCTGATTTGTCGAAGGGAGGTCGGGGGAGGGCCTTGTAGGCATCTCAAAAAGGCAAGTAGCAGTGGTCTATTGTTTTTCCTAAGCGAGTACTACAGTCAATGTGTTGATAGACTTTCATTAGCCTTTTCCTCAAATTTGTTTTGTTAAAATGTCCTGCTACAATAAATGCGAACTCAGGATATGTGGTTTCCAGTTTGCAAAAAGTCCATTATAGTTCCTTGAGGGTCGTCGTGGTATCGGCTTGAGGGGGAAAATACACGGTTGTGACTATAACCAAAGAGAGTTATCTTGGAAGGTAATACGGTTGGCATTTTGATTGTGAGGTATTCTAGGTCGGGTGAACAAAAGGACTTGAGTTTCTGTATGTTATCACAATCAAACAATGAGATAATCATGAAACATACAACGTCGCCTTTCTTCTTCAAGGAGAGTTCTTTATTCCTGTCTGCACAATGAACTGAGAACCCAGCTGGCTGTATGGACGGGGACTATATCCTGAGAGAGCCATGATTCCGTGAAACAGAGTATGTTACAGTCACTGATGTCTCTCTGGAAGGAGATCCTCACCTTGAGCTTGTCTACTTTATTGTCCAGAGACTGAACATTAACAGTAATATACTCAGAAGCGGTGGATGGTGCACTAACCATAACCTAAAACACAACAGTGAATGTTCCTGCGTGGCCAAGTTACAGTTTGACAGAGCTTGAAGAATTTTGAAAATAATAATGAACAAATGTTGCACAATCCAGGTGTGGACTTACCCAGAAAGACTCAAAGCAGTAATCACTGTCAAATGTTCTTCTACAAAGTATTGACTCAGGGGTGTGAATACGTATGATAAATGAGATATTTCTGTAATTCATTTTCGATACATTTGCTAAAACAACAACTTGTTTTTACTTTGTCACTATGGGGTATTGTTATTTGATGGGTTAGAAAAAAAGAAGAATGTAATACATTTTGAATTCTGTCTGTAACACAACATGTAACAGCCTGACCTGTTGAATAAGTCAAAGGGTATGACTACTTTCTTAAGGCACTGTATAGGGAATAGGGTGCCATTTGGGACACAGCCTGAGAATCAGCCAGTCAGTTAGTTAAAAACTTCTTATGACTGCAGGGGCAGTATTGAGTAGCTTGGATGAAAGGTGCCCAGAGTAAACGGTCTGCTACTCAGTCCCAGTTGCTAATATATGCATACTATTATTAGTATTGGATAGAAAACACTCTTAGGTTTCTAAAACTGTTTGGATGATGTATGTGAGTATAACAGAACTCATATGGCAGGCAAAAACCTGAGAAGAAATCCAAACAGGAAGTGAGAAATCTGAGGTTGGTCGATTTTCAACCCATCCCCTATTGAATTAATTAACAGTAGGATATGGATGAAGTTGCACTTCCTAGGGCTTCCACTAGATGTCAACTGAACTTGAATGAGGCTTCTACTGTGATGTGGGGCTGAATAAGAGCTGAATGAGTCAGGTTACTGGCAGAGAGCCAGGTCCTGGTCATGCGCATTTCACATGATAGCGACCTGTGTTCCATGGCTTCTCTACAAACAAAACAATTCTCCTGTTGGAACATTAGTGAAGATTTATGACAAAAACATCCTAAAGATTGATTCTATACTTTGTTTGAAATGTTTCGACGGCCTGTAATATAACTTTTTGAAGTTTTTGTCCGACGTTATGCCTGACCTACACGAGCGTTTGGATATGTGTACCTAACGCCCTAACAAAAGTAGCTACTTGGACATAAATAATGGACATTATCTAACAAATGAAGCATTTATTGAGGAACTGTGATTCCTGGGAGTGCATTCCGATGAAGATCATCAAATGTAAGGGAATATTTATAATGTCATTTCTGATTTCTGTTGACTCAAACATGGCGGAAAATATTATTTGTTTTCTGAGCGCATTTCAGATTATTGCATGGTTTGCTTTTTCCGTAAAGTAAGGAGAGGTATATCTATATTTTCATGTCTAATGTCACGTTCTGACCTTAGTTCCTTTATTATGTCTTTGTGTTAGTTTGGTCAGGGCGTGAGTTGGGGTGGGTAGTCTATGTTCTTTTTTCTATGTAGTATTTATGTGTTTGGCCTGGTATGGTTCTCAATCAGATGCAGGTGTCGTTCGTTGTCTCTGATTGAGAATCATACTTAGGTAGCCTGTTATCCCCATTTTAGTTGTGGGTGATTGTTTTCTATCTCTGTGTCTTCACCAGACAGAACTGTTTCGTTTTCGTTCGTTCTCCTTGTTATTTTGTATTTTTTTGTGTTCAGTGTTAATAAATCTCAACATGGACACGTACCACGCTGCATATTGGTCCGATCCTTCATACTCCTCGTCAGAGGAAGACGAATCTCGTTACATCTAACACTTGAATTTACATCAACATTTATGAGTATTTCTGTAAAATTATGTGGCTCTCTGCAATATCACTGGATGGTTTTGGAACTAGTGAACATAACGTGCCAATGTAAACTATAAAATATATATTTTTAATTATATAAATATGAACTTTATCAAACAAAACATATATTGTGTAACATGAAGTCCTATGAGTGTCATCTGATGAAGATCATCAAAGGTTAGTGATTCATTTTATCTCCATTTGTGCTTTTTGTGACTCCTCTCTTTGGCTGGAAAAATGGCTGGAAAAGAGTTTTTCTTTGGCTTGGTGGTGACCTAACATAATCGTTTGTGGTGCTTTCGCTGTAAAGCCTATTTGAAATCAGACACTGGTGGGCTTAACAACAAGATTACATTTAAAACGGTAAAAAATACATGTATGTTTGAGGAATTTGGCGCCCTGTACTTTCACTGGCTGTCATATCGATCCCGTTAACGGGATTGCAGCCCAAATAAGTTTTAATACCAGACACTGTATCCATTGTTAGAGTGTGGACACCAATGCTATGATTTTATATTCTGAAGTGACAGTGTTCTGTTGGTATTCCAGTAGTAATTTCCTGTTCACATCTACTTTATCATGTTTAAACTTGCACTTTAGTTCAGGTTTTACGCTTCATAACTTGTTATAAGAATATATGAGCCTTTATAATCTCATAAGGCTGATCATATCTTCGCCCTATGTCTGTGTAGCGACATTCAAATGGACTCAAAATGGCTAGTATTTAATCCGGATCTTCAGTTTCTCCTCTGTGCTAGTTAATGTACCACAATATATATGCCATTCTGCATAACCAATACCCACAATAGCCTAGCTATGCCCTTTTGCCATTCACTTCAAACACAGTGAAGTTAAAGAGTGACCCAGCCTGTTACTGAGAGTGTGGTCCCTCACTGTGAAAGAGTAAACACAGAGTTTACACCTCTATTGCACAGAGCAACACAACTCAAGGACCATGGAGTCTGCATCCCTGATACCACCCTATTCCCTATGTTGCATACTCCTTTTGACCAGAGCCCATTTGGGCCAAGCCTACTCACTTCTTTGTTTCCTCATAGGGTTAATGTGATCAATCAATAATGGCTGAAACAGTCAACTCACCCCAGGTTCTGATGACTGGAGAGTGGAGGAAAACCCAACAGAACTAACTGATCTGGTGGACTTCCCCAAAAATAGTATTTTGACCTTATTATTATTGACCAAACGTGGACCTCTGTCCTCTCTGAGCCCTGTGCATCAAACACCAGACAGCTGCTATCATGTAGCTGCTATCACACACACATACCCACATGCACACCCAACACAAACACTTCCATTTTGATGGTCATTTAACAAGCAGTTTCTTCTACTCAAGATCCTGACACTTTCTCTCTGTATTGAAATGTTATTGTTTGGGGTTAGGCAAGTAGAGAGGAAAGGGATAAGGAAACACAGAGTAAAACACAAGGGAATGCGGTTGGGGGTATCACCTATGCCACAGGGAATGTCAGTGTCATGATCTTCTGAGATAAGGAAAAAGATCAGCCTGGATACCTGCTTACCTTGCTCTCCCATCTGTAGTAGATTTGTGATATTAGGGACATGCCTGAAAAGAAAACACTTCCATCACCCCAGCCGCACCTCTCTAAATAATCAGTGACCCAAATTGCATTTAATTTATCATAGTCTTTCACCTGTGAGAAAAGTTATCATTACCTTGTGTTTAGAAGATACAATCTAATTCTAACTGAAATAAAGGAGTTAAAGGGGCGTGTCTTGCAGGCTGAGTGTCCGCCCCGGAGGGCTGAATAACGTGTGGATGACTCCAGAGCTTTGCAGCGTGTGGTTCGTTCAGTGAGTTAGGAAAAAACTGTTTGCATTCCAATCTCTCTCTCGTCTGGAAGACAGCATGACCAAATTGGGGCTATAGTTATCTTCGGCTCTGGAATTTATTTGTTGAAGACTGACGTCTAAGGCTTGTTGTTATTTTCTTGGACACATCTCCTACTTGGCTATTTTCTTCGAATATTTATTTCGTTTTTTTCTGCTCTGATTTTAGTGCATAATTCTATTATCTGACATATTTTGTGGAGAGAGCACCAGAAAGCTCGCGCAGAGGTGTTGGACTAAACTGCAGTTTTGAGGTAAGAACAGTCAATGTCTCTCTTTAGTCGATCTCAATAGAACAACAAAACTATTGCGACCTGTGGAATTTGAACCGAATCCAAATGTGTTCCTTGAAAAGTAATTATAGAGAGCAATATGAAGTGATGGAGAAAACTGTTATGTAAACAATGTTATCCCATATCTTCTCATCTTGCTACGGGGTTCTGTGGTATGACGTTGCAATATTGATAAAACATTGTACTATGCTATTCATGTCTTATTAACTGTCTATGTTGTGCGCAATGTTTTGATTTGGAAATGGTTTGGATTAGCCTAATGGACTAATGCAGCTGTCGACTATTGTTCTAGTTTGCTCAAGTATAGGTGTTTTTTCTGACCGTAAATGCACACTTTATTACACCACCACAACATTTGTTCAATAATTTTAACAAGCAAAAGACTATCTGCTGAATTAAATGTCAGTATTGCGCAAAGGAAATCTTTGCTACATATTGGAACGTTGGATTCATAAATGTATCCAATTTCTCCGGCGTCGAGCAGCGTGCATTGTTCAAGACTGTATCAGTATTAACTCAGATGAGTGGACATCATTAACGTTAGGTGTGGACGTGGAGTCAAAAACGGAATTATAAAAATGCCTGTTGAACTTTCAACAATCCATTTTTCTTTAGCCTATACCTAGCCTTATTTTTCAATATATAAACCGTATTGTCAGGGGAGTGCATAAGTTATATTGAACATAATATATCCTACTTTAACACTGTAGAATAAACTAATGATAGGATACATTCATTTCGTATGACCAAAACATTTATGATGCTACCATTTATCTTGCAAAACACATTTAATCTCTGGTATGAGGGACACCTTTGACATATTTACCAATTAGCTTGCCTTTGAGAGAGCAGGCAGCCGGCCGATATTGGAGAGTTGAGAGTGAAAGCCGATGTTTGCCAGTCAATCCGTACATCAGTCTTCAAGACGGCATCTTTCCCACACGAAGTGACAGCGTAACGCGCGCGGCCCAGGGGGTTCGGTCATAATGTGGGCCTGTCGCCCACGACGCACGTGGTAACAGATGGGAACGTCTGGAGCTGTCTCAGTTGGAGGCACCTTGGCTTAAGGGCAGGAGTTTACTGACATTTAACATTAATCTAAGACTAGCACACATTGGAGGGAGCCCTTTGATATTAGATGTAAACTGGAGTACAGTATGATAGCAGAGAGGTTTGAAACCTCTATATAGACTCCAGCCACCCAAGTCAAAGACTGTTCTCTCTGCTACAGCACAGCAAGCAGAGACCCTGAACATCTTCTAGCCACAAGCCGTAAGACTGCTAAATAGTTAGTGCAATGTAGATAGTTAAATAGTTAACCATAGCTACTTGGACTAACTAATTTGACTCATCACATATGCTGCCTCTACTTTTTATTATCTATCCTGTTGCTTACCCACTTTATACTTAGCTATATGTACAGTGCCTTGCCACAGTATTCATCCCCCTTGACATTTTTCCTATTTTGTTGCATTACAACCTGTAATTTAACTGGATTTTTTATTTGGATTTCATGTAATGGACATGCATAAAATAGTCCAAATTGTGAAGTGAAATGAAACTGAAAAGTGGTGCGTGCATATGTATTCACCCCCTTTGCTATGAAGTCCCTAAATAAGATCTAGTGAAACCAATTACCTTCAGAAGTCACATAATTAGTTAAATAAAGTCCACCTGTGTGCAATCTAAGTGTCACATGATCTCAGTGTCCTGTTCTGAAAGGCTCCAGAGTCTGTAACCACTAAGCAAGGGGCGCCACCAAGTAAGCTGCACCATGAAGACCAAGGAGCACCAAACAGGTCAGGGACAAAGTTGTGGAGAAGTACAGATCAGGTTTGGGTTATAAAAAACGTTAAAAAAACGTTGAACATCCCACAGAGCACCATTAAATCCATGATCAAAAAAATGAAAGAATATGGCACCACAACAAACCTGCCAAGAGAGGGACACCCACCAAAACTCACTGTCCATGCAAGGAGGCATTAATCAGAGAGGCAACAAAGAGACCAAAGATAACCCTGAAGGAACTGCAAAGCTCCACAGCAGAGATTAGAGTATCTGTCCATAGGACCACTTTAAGCCGTACACTCCACAGAGCTGGGCTTTATGGAAAAGTGGCCAGAAAAAAAGCCATTGCTTAAGAGACAGGCCCCTTTTTTCTTCACTTCCTGTCTGAATGACATGCCCAAAGTTAATTGTCTGTAGCTCAGGCTCTGAAGCCATGATATGCATATAATTGGTACCATTGGAAAGAAAACACTTTGCAGTTTGTAGAAATGTTAAAATAATGTAGGATAATATAACACAGTAGATATGGTAGGAGAAAATACAAATCTACTGTAATTGTTTTTTTTTTGAGAGACCATCCTCTTAGAAATGCAAGAGTAAGGTCATATTGAAAATTTGCTCCCTGGATGCAATTCCTATGGCTTTCACGGGGTGTCAGCAGTCTATTTTCAAGGTTTCATGCCTGTAACTTCAAAAATGAATAAGAAGTATCAGCTTTAGTAGTGTGACACAGTCTTGTAAATTCGTGTTTGCGCAAGCCGTGAAGACATTACGTACGTTTCCTATTGAACATACCTCTTTCCGTAAGAAATATTATAGTTTGATTACATTTTAGGGTATCTGAGGAGTAAATGGAAAAATATTTTGACTTTTTGAAACAAAGTTTAGGTGTACATTTTCTGATTCTTTCTCTGGACGTGTGGACTCCTCAAATCGATGCTGACGTTTTGGGATATAAAGAAGGATTTTATCTAACAAAACGACACTACATGTTATAGCTGGGACCCTTTGGATGACAAATCAGAGGACGATTTTCAAAAAGTAAGTGAATATTTAATTGTTATTTGTGAATGTATGAAACCTGTGCCAGTGGAAACATATTTTGATGTGGGGAGCCGTCCTCAAACAATTGCATGGCATGTTTTCGCTGTAAAAGTTACTGTAAATCGGACAGTGCACTTAGATTATCAAGCATTTAAGCTTTCAGCCAATATAAGATACTTATATGTACTTAAATGTTTAAAATCCATATTTATGATTATTTATTTGAATTGCGTGCCCTCCAATTTCACCAGAAGTTGTCCCGCTCGTGGGACCCCTATATAAAAAATAAGCAAACACATTTTGTGTTTGCCAAAAGGTGTGTGGGAGACTCTTACAAACATATGGTAGAAGGTACTCTGATCAGATGAGACTAAAACTGAGCTTTTTGGCCATCAAGGAAAACGCTCTCAACACCTCTCATCACCCCAAGAACAACATCCCCACAGTGAAGCATGGTGGTGGCAGCATCATGCTGTGGGGATGTTTTTCTTCGGCAGGGACTGGGAAACTGGTCAGAATTGAAGGAATGATGGATGAGGATAAATACAGGGATATTCTTGAGGGAAACCTGTTTGTCTTCCAGAGATTTGAGACTGGTACCGAGGTTCACCTTCCAGCAGGACAATGACCCTAAGCATACTGCTAAAGCAACACTCGAGTGGTTTAATAAGGGAAAACATTGAAATGTATTGGAATGGCCTAGTCAAACTGTCTTGTCCTCTGTTGCATATAACCAATGAGATGCCTGTTAATTTATCATCGAATCACAGCCTACTTTGCCAAGCGGCTGATGATTTAACAAAAGCGCATTCGCGAAAAAAGCACAATCGTTGCACGTATGTACCTAACCATGAACACCAATTACTTTTTAAAAACCAATACACAAGTATATATTTTTAAACCTGCATATTTAGTTAAAAGCACTTCATGTTAGCAGGCAATATTAACTAGGGAAATTGTGTCACTTCTCTTTCGTTCAGTGCAAGCAGAGTTGGGGTATATGCAGTAGTTGGGAACTGTGTGAAGACTATTTTTGACCGAATTTTACATAATTATGACGTAACATTGACGGTTGTGCAATATTATATTTAGACTTATGGATGCCACCCGTTCGATAAAATAGGGCACGGTGATGTATTTCACTGAAAGAATAAACATTTTGTTTTCGAAATGATAGTTTCCACATTTGACCATATTGATGATTTAAGGCTCGTATTTCTGTGTGTTTATTACATTATAATTAAGTCTATGATTTGATATTTGATAGAGCAGTCTGACTGAGCAGTGGTAGGCAGAAGCAGGCTTTTAAGCATCCATTCAAACAGCACTTTCCTGCATTTGCCAGCAGCTCTTCGCAATGTTTCAAGCACAGTGCTGTTTATGACTTCAAGCCCATTAACTCCAGAGATTAGTCTGGCAATACTATAGTGCCTAAAAGAACATCCAATAGTCGCTCTATGAAATACAAACGGTATAGAGAGAAATAGTCCTATAATAACTACAACCTAAAACTTCTTACCTGGGAATATTGAAGACTCATGTTAAAAGGAACCACCAGCTTTCATATGTTCTCATGTTCCGAGCAAGGAACTTAAACGTTAGCTTTTTTTTACATGGCACATATTGCACTTTTACTTTCTTCTTCAACACTGTTTTTGCAATATTTAAACCAGATTGAACATGTTTCATTATTTATTTGAGACTAAATT
The DNA here is from genome assembly GCF_023373465.1 of Oncorhynchus keta. NCBI lineage: Eukaryota > Metazoa > Chordata > Actinopteri > Salmoniformes > Salmonidae > Oncorhynchus > Oncorhynchus keta. The sequence goes on from NC_068442.1 coordinate 831,807, forward strand.
GATTTTATTGATGTATTATATTAAGTTTTAAAAAAGTGTTCATCCAGTATTGTTGTAATAATAATAATAATATATGCCATTTAGCTGACGCTTTTATCCAAAGCGACTTACAGTCATTATTACAAATATATATATATTATATATATAATATATATATAAAACAGCTTTTTTGGTCCTCCAATAATCGGTATTGGCGTTGAAAGATCATAATCGGTCGACCTTTCACACACACACACACACACACACACACACACACACACACACACACACACACACACACACACACACACACACACACACACACACACACACACACACACACACACACACACACACACACACACACACACACACACACACACACACACACACAGCAAATCAGGTTTCAATTAGACCAGTGTGTGAAGAGATTGATTCCGGTGGATTCATTAAAGTAACACAGCTCTCTGGTCAGGTGTGTGTGACAGTGCTGGACTGCTCAGCCTCTAGTAAATCCGATTCACTTATTCAGGTTTTCTGTCTCTCTGAGGCCAGTCTAGCTAGCAATACTCTCCAGACCGCAGGGTGAGTCCAAATGAGGTTAGAAAGACAATAGACTAGGTTATAGATAGTCTTTCAGAACCAGCTGACTAAGGATTGGAATCCTCTCACATCATGATTAATGGACAACACAAGAAACGTACACCAGCAGTATATACAACAGTACATGGCAAACTAAACTCAGGCTCAGTCAGTTGTGTAGCTATAATGTTAATTTATTCAGTGCGTGCCTATCATGGGGTCAGTGTAGCGACAGAAATAAATATATTCTATTACCTTTATTTCTATGAGTGTAGCGCTCCATCCACATTGTAGGGTGAGAACAAAACAAGGAAAGAACAGTTCACTGGCTCTGAATAGCTGTGAGTGACTCAGATCACATCCCCTATGATGATTAAATGTGTTGGGCTAGGATCATGTACATACCCACATTTGTTATCTCACTCTTTTACTTTCTCCTTCTTTCTTTCCCAAATATCTGGGATATTTTTGAGTGCTTTTTGAGGGGTGAGACATACACACACACACTGCAAAGTGTAAACAGAGTATTTTGTTCCTTGTGTGTGTTGCGGCTGGGTAGGAGAGCATTTGCCTTGTTAAAGAAAGAAAAAAATAGTAGTGTGATGATGGTAGAACAGCTGCCAACACAGATGACTGAACACACACACTCTTACCACCGCCTAAAGCTTTTCTTCTCTTAACTTTCTTCACATGAGTGTTGTTGGAAAATTATTTTGCTGCCCAGATACAGAAGTTATGTCCACAGGATATAAAAATGCTAATGTCAACACAGTTCAACAAACCCTACAATTTACACAGTCATATGCGTCAGAGAGTAGCAAAAGTGCATTCAGTTTTCTCAACGGACCTTCTAATTGTATTTATTTTATTTGTATTTATTTCACTTTTATTTAACTAGGCAAGTCAGTTAAGAACAAATTCTTATTTACAATGACGGCCTACCTAATATAGCAGTGGACCCTGTAAGATAGCAGGAGAGAGATATGTGAGAAAACATCTCATCTCCACCTAACAAGCCTGCTTTGATTTTGCCTGCACTACAGGGATGAACTGGATTTTTGCCATCAGTGATACCATTATACTTGTGAAACACCCAATCAGCCAGAAAGAGACAGACTGGGAAAAGGCACTGTGCCGATGTGTGTTCCCTATCCAATCTAGACCAATCCATTTATGGGTAGGAGATATTAACGTGTGAAATGCCCATGCCAATAATAATAAGAATTTGGTGGATGCTTATTTTTGTCCTGGAGCAATTAGGGTTAAGTGCCTTGCTCAAGGGCACATCAATCTATTTTTCACTTTGTGGGTTTGAAGGTTTCAAACTAGGAAATTCTCAGTTACTGGGCCAACCCTCTACCGATCCCTTCCTGTTGTAGCTGATGAGGGAAGGGGTGACAGCTAGCTGGCCTGGTTTAGTATCACTCATAAAAGAGCTCAAATTAAAGATGCACTCTGCAGTAATCGCTCCGCCACTTCTTGGTTGCTAAAATTCTAAAAGTTATACTAATTTAACTCTAATTGACAAAACAAGCAAGTATAGTGTAGAGAATCATTGTACCACCTAACTGCTGTGAAATGTATTTTCCAAAACAAAAAATATTGTATTTTCAGCTGTTAGAAGCAGGTGTACAAAACAAACTACAAAACCGAAAGTAAAAAATAAAAAAACAAAACTTAAAAATGGGAATCATAGAAATAGTGCACATAATTTACTTTCAATGAGAATGATATATCTATAACACATATTCATTTTGTTTGGTGGCTCAAAAAGTTACACATTGTAGCTTTAATCAATCTACGGAGGTTCCCCATGGAGGGTGTAAAAGTCTCTTCTCTCTCTCTCTCTCTCTCTCGTTAATAACTGCTGATGTGGCTGTCAGTGTCTGATCGCTGCATGGCCCCATTTTCACAGCCCTATTCACACCACATGATTCATACTAATACACCATACCCACTACCTTTCTCTTCTTTCTTTCCCTCCCTCTCTCACTTCTATCTCTCCCCCCTCTCTCTCTCTCTGGCCAGTCGTTTGATTGCTGTATGGCCCTAAACAGACCAAATGATTAATACGAATGCACCATCCCCTTTCCCACTACCTTTTTCCTTCTTTCTCTCTCCTTTACATCTCTCCATCTCTTTTCTATCTTCCTTATCCATATCTCTCTCTTCTTCCTTACCCCTTTTCTCTCTCTCTTTCTCTCTCTCTCTCCCCCTCCCCCCACTCTCTCTCTCCTCTGCTCTCATCCAGCCTGAGGGCACGCATCAGTATCGAGGGGGCAGGCAGGAAGGGGAAAATCAGGCCCGGTGGGTAATCTCTGTGTACTTTGCTTCCCGGTATCGTATCAGCCCCACTGCTCTTCACTCCGGCACCATCCACCATGCTGCAGTTCACCCACATATGCACACCACACAGGCATGTGCACACACACACACACACACACACACACAGTCCTCTGAGAGCTCGGAACTAAATGGTGTATCTATATGTTGGCTCAATGTGAAAATTGCTTTTTTGATCGCTGGAGGACCCTTCATTTAATGTGTGAGATGTAGGAGAGCAGAGTAGCCTGTAATGGGTTCCATATCTTTGTTGTCGAAAGACACCAGGAAAATGACATTTGCTTTCCAGTGTTGAAGCAGAAATAATTTACACAGGTGAGAAAAGGAGAGGAAAGGTGTGTACTTTTCCGGCACCTTGTATAAAAGGGAATATATGTATGTTTCTGTGGTTTTCACACACAATACATGCATTGGAATTGCACCGTTGTTCTTGTAATTGATTTGATGTTCAAAGACATAGTGGGATTTTGTAGTCTTGCTATTTCTTTAAGCTAAAGGTCACGTCATGCTGAAATTGCTTTCATTGCTGCCCAGTTCTTAAAACAATAACGCTGCCCAGTTTTAAAAACAATAACCAGTTCTCAGAACAGCCTATAGAGAACAATGGATGTTTATGTCTGCTTTTTAAATGTGTGTCGCTATGAATATGACTCCCATGAGCATCATAAAAAAATATAGACTAGGTTATAAAAAAAATATGGAGTCGAGGACATGCACATACTTTACAGCAGGGATCATCAAATACAATGAAAAAATATATAAACGCAACATGCAGCAATTTCAAATATTTTACTGAGTTACAGTTCATAAGAGGAAATCAGTCAATGGAAATACATTCATTCGGTCCTAATCTTTTGATGTCACATGACTGGGAATACAGATATGTAGTATACAGTACCTTAAAAAAAGGTAGTGGCGTGGATCAGAAAACCAGTAAGTATCTGGTGACCACCATTTTCCTCATGCAGAGCAACACATCTCCTTTGCATAGAATTGATCAGGCTGTTGATTGTGGTCTGTGGAATGTTGTCCCACTCCTCTGGATATTGGTGGAAACTGGAACATGATGTCGTACACATCGATCCAGAGCATCCCAAACACGCTCAACGGTTGACATGTCTGGTGAGTATGCAGGCCATGAAAGACATGGGACAGTTTCAGCTTCCAGGAATTGTGTACAGATCCTTGTGACATGGGGCTGTGCATAATCATGCTGAAACATGAGGTGATGACAATGGGCCTTAACATCTCTCTGTTAAGAAGAAGGGCGGGGGTGTATGCCTTATGATTCATGAGTCGTGGTGTGATCATAACAACATACAGGAACTCAAGTTCTTTTGTTCAACTTACCTAGAATTCCTTACAATCAAATGCTATTCTCTTCGATTATAATCACAGCCGTGTATATCCCCCACCAAGCAGACACCTCGACGGCCCTGAAAGAACTTCATTGAACTCTATGTAAACTGGAAACAACATAGCCTGAGGCTGCATTTATTGTAGCTGGGGATTTTAACAAGGCTAATCTGAAAACAAGGCTCCCTAAATTTTATCAGCATATCGAATGCGCGACCCGGGCTGGCAACACCCTGGATCATCGCTACTCTAATTTCCGTGATGCATACCAAGCTCTCCCTCGCCCTCCTTTCGGCAAATCTGACCTCCACTCCTTTCTGACGGGCCGCCCCAGGTGGTGAAGGTAGGAAACATCATCTCCACCCCACTGATCCTCAACACTGGGGCCCCACAAGGGTGTGTTCTCAGCCCTCTCCTGTACTCCCTGTTCACCCATGATTGTATGGCCATGCACGCCTCCAACTCAGTCATCAAGTTTGCAGACGACACTACAGTGGTAGGCTTGTGTTACCAACAACGGCGAGACGGCCTACAGGGAGGAGGTGAGGACCCTCGGAGTGTGGTGACAGGAAAATAACCTCACACTCAACATCAACAAAACAAAGGAGATGATCGCCTTTTCAGCGGAATGTTGTCCGCTAGCGGAACTCCTGCCCTAGAAAAGTTAATTTATCATTGAATCACAGCCTACTTTGCCAAACGGGTGATTTAACAAGCTCATTTGCGAAAAAAGCACTGCCGTTGCACCAATGTGTACCTAACCATGAACATCAATGCCTTTCTTAAAATCAATACACAAGTATATATTTTTAAACCTGCATATTTAGTTAATATTGCCTGCTAACATGAATTTCTTTTAACTAGGGAAATTGTGTCACTTCTCTTACGTTCTGTGCAAGCAGAGTCAGGGTATATGCAGCAGTTTGGGCCGCCTGGCTCATTGCGAACTGTGTGAAGACTATTTCTTCCTAACAATGACCGTAATTAATTTGCAAGAATTGTGCATAATTATGACATAGCATTGAAGGTTGTGCAATGTAACAGCAATAATTAGACTTAGGGATGACACCCGTTCGATAAAAAACGGCACAGTTCTGTATTTCACTGAAAGAATAAATGTTTTGTTTTCGAAATGATAGTTTCTGGATTTGACCATATTAATGACCTAAGGCTCATATTTCTGTGTGTTATTATATTATAATTAAGTCTATGATTTGATAGAGCAGTCTGACTGAGTGGTGGTAGTCGGCAGCAGGCTCGTAAGCATTCATTCAAACAGCACTTTCCTGCATTTGCCAGCAGCTCTTCGCTGAGCTTCAAGCATTGCGCTGTTTATGACTTAAATCTATCAACTCCCGAGATTAGGCTGGCAATACTAAAGTACCTATTAGAACATCCAATGGTCAACGGTATATGAAATACAAATGGCATAGAGAATAATAGTCCTATAATAACTACAACCTAAAACGTCTTACCTGGGAATATTGAAGACTCATGTTAAAAGGAACCACCAGCTTTCATATGTTCTGAGCAAGGAACTTAAACGTTAGCTTTTTACATGGCACATATTGCACTTTTACTTTGTTTTGAAATTATTTTACCCAAATTGAATGTTTCATAATTTATTTGAGACTAAATTGATTTTATTTTTATATTATATTAAGTTAAAATAATGTGTTCATTCAGTATTGTTGTAATTTTCATTATTACAAATATATATATAAATATCGGCCGATTTAATCGGTTTCTGCTTTTTTTTGGGTCCTCCAATAATCTGTATCAGCATTGAAAAATCATAATCGGTCGACCTGTACTTAAAATTCACTCTATCACATTTCCAGTGGGTCAGAAGTTTACATACACCAAGTTGACTGTGCCCTTAAACAGCTTGGAAAATTCCAGAAAATGATGGCATGGCTTTAGAAGCTTCTTATAGGCTAATTAACATAATTTGAGTATATTGGAGGTGTACCTGTAGATGTATTTCAAGGTCTGCCTTCAAACTTAGTGCCTCTTTGCTTGACATAATGAGGAAATCAGCCAAGACCTCACAAAAACATTTTTAGACCTCCACAAGTCTGGTTCATCCTTGGGAGCAATTTTGCAAATGCCTGAAGGTACAATGTTCATCTGTACAAACAATAGTACGCAAGTATAAACACAAAGGGACCATGCAGCCAGCATAAAGCTCAGGAAGTAGATGCGTTCTGTCTCCTAGAGATGAACGTACTTTGGTGCGAAAAGTGTAAATAGAGCAGAGAACAACAGCAAAGGACCTTGTGAAGATGCTGGAGGAATCAGGTACAAAAGTATCTATATCCACAGTAAAGCGAGTACTGTATCGACATAACCTGAAAGGCCGCTCAGCAAGGAAGAAGCCACAGCTCCAAAACCGCCATAACAAAGCCAGACTACGGTTTGCAACTGCACATGGAGACAAAGATTGTACTTTTTGGAGAAATGTCTTCTGGTCTCATGAAACAAAAATAGAACTGTTTGGCCATAATGACCATTGTTATGTTTGGAGGTAAAAGGGGAGGCTGGCAAGCTGAAGAACACTATCCCAACCGTGAAGCACGGGGGTGGCAGCATCATGTTGTGGGGGTGCTTTGCTGCAGGAGGGACTGGTGCATTTCACAAAATAGATGGCATCATGAGGCAGGGAAATTATGTGGATATATTGAAGCAACATCTCAAGACATCAGTCAGGAAGTTAAAGCTTGGTCGCAAATGGGTATTCCAAATGGACAATGACCCCAAGCAGACTTCCACAGTTGTGCTAAAATGGCTTAAGGACAACTAGGTCAATGTATTGGAGTGGCCATCACAAAGCCATGACCACAATCCCATGGAAAATTTGTGGGCAGAACTGAAAAAGCATGTGTGAGCAAGACGGCCTGACTCAGTTACACCAGCTCTGTCAGGAGGAATGTGCCACAAAACTTAGTGTGTGAAGCTTGTGGATGGCTACCCGAAATGTTTGACCCAAGTTAAACAATTTAAAGGCAATGCTACCAAATACTAATTTAGTGTATGTAAACTTCTGACCCACTGGGAATGTGATGAAAGAAATAAAAGATGAAATAAATAATTCTCTCTTCTATTATTCTGACATTTCACATAAAGTGGTGATCCTAACTGACCTAAAACAGGGAATTTTTACTAGGTTTAAATGTCAGGGAATGTGAAACTGAAACTGTTTAAATTTATTTGGCTAAGGTGTATGTAAACTTCTAACTTCAACTGTATATAGCAAAGGGCACATACAGTGGGGCAAAAAAGTATTTAGTCAGCCACCAATTGTGCTTGTTCTCCGACTTAAAAAGATGAGGCCTGCAATTTTCATCATAGGTACACTTCAACTATGACAGACAAAATTAGAAAATAAATCAAGAAAATCACATTGTAGGATTTTTTATGAATTTATTTGCAAATTATGGTGGAAAATAAGTATTTGGTCACCTACAAACGAGCAAGCTTTCTGGCTCTCACAGACCTGTAACTTATTCTTTAAGAGGCTCCTCTGTCCTCCACTCATTATCAGTATAAAAAGACACCTGTCCACAACCTCAAACAGTCACACTCCAAACTCCACTATGGCCAAGACCAAAGAGCTGTCAAAGGACACCAGAAACAAAATTGTAGACCTGCACCAGGCTGGGAAGACTGAATCTTCAATAGGTAAGCAGCTTGGTTTGAAGAAATCAACTGTGGGAGCAATTATTAGGAAATGGAAGACATACAAGACCACTGATAATCTCCCTTGATCTGGGGCTCCACACAAGATCTCACCCCGTGGGGTCAAAATGATCACAAGAACGGTGAGCAAAAATCCCAGAACCACACGGGGGGACCTAGTGAATGACCTGCAGAGAGCTGGGACCAAAGTAACAAAGCCTACCATCAGTAACACACTACGTCGCCAGTGACTCAAATCCTGCAGTGCCAGACATGTCCCCCTGCTTAAGCCAGTGCATGTCCAGGCCCGTCTGAAGTTTGCTAGAGAGCATTTGGATGATCCAGAAGAAGATTGGGAGAATGTCATATGGTCAGATGAAACCAAAATATAACTTTTTAGTAAAAACTCAACTCGTTGTGTTTGGAGGACAAAGAATGCTGAGTTGCATCCAAAGAACACCATACCTACTGTGAAGCATGGGGGTGGAAACATCATGCTTTGGGGCTGTTTTTCTGCAAAGGGACCAGGACAACTGATCCGTGTAAAAGAAAGAATGAATGGGGCCATGTATCGTGAGATTTTGGAGGAAGTTGAAAGTCCGTGTTGCCCAGAAACAGCCCCAAAACATCACTGCTCTAGAGGAGATCTGCATGGACTTTCAGGGTAGCCTCGTGGTTAGAGCGTTGGACTAGTAACCAAAAGTTTCCAAGTTCGAATCCCCGAGTTGACAAGGTACAAATCTGTCGTTCTGCCCCTGACCAGGCAGTTAACCCACTGTTCCTAGGCCGTCATTGAAATTAAGAATTTGTTCTTAACTGACTTGCCTAGTAAGATAAAGGTCAAATTTTAAAAAATGGAGGAATGGGCCAAAATACCATCAACAGTGTGTGAAAACCTTGTGAAGACTTACAGAAAATGTTTGACCTCTGTCATTGCCAACAAAGGTTATATAACAAAGTATTGAGATAAACTTTTGTTATTGACCAACTACTTATTTTCCACCATAATTTGCAAATAAATTCATTAAAAAAATTATACAATGTGATTTTCTGGATTTTATTCCCTCATTTTGTCTGTCATAGTTGAAGTGTACCAATGATGAAAATTACAGGCCTCTCTCATCTTTTTAAGTGGGAGAACTTGCACAATTGGTGGCTGACTAAATACTTTTTTGCCCCACTGTATGTACAGTGCATTGGGAAAGTAATCAGACGTCTTGACGTTTTCCACACTATTAAATAGTTTCTCCCTCATCAATCTACCCCATAATGACGAAGCAAAAACAGTTTTTTAGATATGTTTGCAAATGTATTAAAATAAACAACTGAAATATCACGTTTACGTAAGTATTCAGACCCTTTACTCAGTACTTTGTTGACGCACCTTTGGTAGCGATTACAGCCAAATCAAATTTATTTATAAAGCCCTTCTTATATCAGCTGATTTCTCAAAGTGCTGTACAGAAACCCAGCCTAAAACCCCAAACAGCAAGCAATGCAGGTGTAGAAGCACGGTGGCTCGGAAAACCTCTCTAGAAAGGCCAGAATCTAGGAAGAAACCTAAGGAGGAACGAGGCTATGAGGGGTGGCCAGTCCTCTTCTGGCTGCGCAGGGTGGACATTATAACAGAGCATGGCCAAGATGTTCAACTGTTCATAGATGACCAGCAGGGTCAAATAATAATAATCACAGTGGTTGTCGAGGTTGCAACAGGTCAGCACCTCAGGAGTAAATGGCAGTTGGCTTTTCATAGCCAATCATTCAGAGTATCTCTACCGCTCCTGCTGTCTCTAGAGAGTTGAAAAAAGCAGGTCTGGGACAGGTAGGATGTCCGGTGAACAGGTCAGAGTTCCATAGCCGCAGGCAGAACAGTTGAAACTGGAGGAGCAGCACGGCCATGTGGACTGGGGACAGCATGGAGTCATCAGACCAGGTAGTCCTGAGACATGGTCCTTGGGCTCAGGTCCTCCGAGTGAGAGAAAGAAAGAGAGAATTAGAGAGAGCATACTTAAATTCACACAGGACACCGGATAAGACAGGAGAAACACTCCAGAAATAGCAGACTGACCCTAGCCTCCCGACACAAACTACTGCAGCATATATACTGGAGTCTGAGACATGGGAGGTCGGGAGACACTGTGGCCCCATCCGACGATGCCCCCGGCCAGGGCCGAACAGGCAGGATATAACCCCACACACTTTGCCAAAGCACAGCCCCCACGCCACGAGAGGGATATCTTCAACCGCCTACTTACCATCCTGAGACAAGGCAGAGTATAGCCCACAAAGATCTCCGCCACGGCACAACCCAAGAGGGGGCATCAACCCAGACAGGAAGATCACGTCAGTGACTCAACCCACTCAAGTGACGCCTCCCTCCTAGGGACGGCATGGAAAAGCACCAGTAAGCCAGTGACTCAGCCCCTGTAATAGGGTTAGAGGCAGAGAATCCCAGTGGAGAGAGGGGAACCGGTCAGGCAGAGACAGCAAGGGTGGTTCGTTGCTGCAGTGCCTTTCCATTCCAGTGCCTTTCCAGACTACAATCATCATAGGACCTACTGAAGAGATGAGTCTTCAATAAAGACTTCAAGGTTGAGACCGAGTCTGCATCTCTCACATGGGTAGGCAGACCATTCCATAAAAATGGAGCTCAATAAGAGAAACCCCTGCCTCCAGCGGTTTACTTAGAAATTCTAGGGACAGTAAGGAGGCCTGCGTCTTGTGACCGTAGCATAGGTGTAGGTAAGTATGGCAGGACCAAATGGAATGATAGATAAGAGCTAGCCCATCTAATGCTTTGTAGGTTAGCAGTAGAACCTTGAAATCAGCCCTTGCCTTAACAGGAAGCCAGTGTAGAGAGGCTCGTACTGGAGTAATATGATCAAATTGTTTGGTTCTAGTCAAGATTCTAGCAGCCATGTTTAGCAATAACTGAAGTTTATTTTGTGCTTTATTTAGCCTTGATTCTTCTTGGGTATGACGCTACAAGCTTGGCACACCTGTATTCTCCCATTCTTCTCTGCAGATCCTCTCAAGCCCTGCCAGGTTAGATGGGGAGCGACGCTGCACAGCTGTTTAAGATCTCTCCAGAGATGTTCGATCTGGTTCAAGTCCGGGCTCTGGCTGGGCTACTCAAGGGCATTCAGAGACACACAGCCAAGAGACTGTCTTGTGTGAGGCTGTGTGCTTAGGGTCATTGTCATGTTGGAAGATGAACCTTCGCCCCAGTTTGAGATCCTGTGCTCTCTGGAGCAGGTTTTCATCAATTCATACTTTGCTCTGTTCTTTCCCTCAATCCTGACTAGTCTCCCAGTCCCTGCCGCTGAAAAACATCACCACCACATGAGGCTGTACCACCATGCTTCACTGTAGGGATGGCACCAGTTTTCCTCCAGATGTGACGCTTGGCATTCAGGCCAAAGAGTTCAGTCTTGATTTCATCAAACCAGAGAATCTTGTTTCTCATGGTCAGAGTCCTTTAGGTGCCTTTTGGCAAACTCTAAGCGGGCTGTCATGTGCCTTTTACTGAGGAGTGGCTTCCTACTGGCCATTCTACCATAAAGGCCTGATTAGTGGGGTGCTGTTGTCCTTCTGGAAGATTCTCCCATCTCCACAGAGAAACTCTGAAGCTCTGTAAGAGTGACCATCAGGTCCTTGGTCTCCTCCTTGGCCAAGGCCCTTCTCCCCCGATTGCCAGGTCTAGGAAGAGTCTTCTATCATTTAAAAATAAAAATTATGGAAGCCAAAGATTTCTTGGGGCCCTTCCTGTCTCGCAGCTCTACGGATAATTCCTTCGACCTCATGGCTTGGTTTTTGCTCTGACACGCACAGTCAACTGTGGGACCTTATATTGACAGGTGTGTGCCTTTCTAGATCATGTCCAATCAATTTAATTTATTGATTGAATGAACTCCAATCAAGTTGTAGAAACATCTAAAGGAAGATCAATGGAAACAGGATGACCCTGAGCTCAATTTCGAGTCTCATAGCAAAGGGTCTGAATACTTATGTAAATACATTTGCAAAAATGTCTAAACTTGTTTAACTTCTTGACGCTACCCATCCCTTTAGTGGGATAATTGTCATCAACAACCTCTGCAATGCATAGCGCCACATTCAAATAATATATTACTAAAAATATTTATATTCATGAAATCCCAAGTGCAATATAGCAAAACACATTTTAGCATTTTGTTAATCCACCTGTCATGTCAGATTTTGAAAATATGCTTTACAGCGAAAGCAATCCAAGCGTTTGTGTAAGTTTATCGATCACTAGACAAAACGTTATGAACACCTAGCATCAAAGTAGCTTGTTCACGAAAATCAGGAAAGCAATAAAATTAATCGCTTACCTTTGATGATCTTCGGATGTTTTCACTCACGAGACTCCCAGTTACACTATAAATGTTCCTTTTGTTCCATGAAGATTATTTTATATCCAAAATACCTCAATTTGTTTGGCGCGTTATGTTCTGAAATCCACAGGCTTGAGCGGTCACGACAACGCAGACGAAAATTCCAAATAGTATCCGTAATGTTCACAGAAACATGTCAAACATGTCATGTTTTTTATAATCCTCAGGTTGTTTTTAAAATATATAATTGATAATATATCAACCGGCACGGTCTCTTTTTCAGTAGGAGAGGGAGAGTCAATGGCTGCCCCACTGTGTTACGCAAGCAAAACTCATGCAAATACCTAGCTATCCACCGATCTTTTTCGCTCATTTTTCAAAATAAAAGCCTGAAACTATGTCTAAAGACTGTTGACACCTTGAGGAAGCGATAAGAAAAGGAATCTGGTTGATATCCCTTTAAATGGAGCAAAGGCAGGCTATGGAACATGGAGCTTTCAAAATAGAAGCCACGTCCTGGTTTGATTTTCCTCAGGTTTCGCCTGCAATATCAGTTCTGTTATACTCACAGACAATATTTTGACAGTTTTGTCAACTTTAGAGTGTTTTCTATCCTAATATGTCAATTATATGCATATTCTAGCATTTGGGCCTGAGAAATAGGCCGTTTACATTGGGAACGTTATTTTTCCAAACATACAAATAGTGCCCCCTAGCTGAAAGAGGTTAAACACTTTCCGTTTCATTTTTCTGTATTTATTTATTTCTGTATGTATATGTATTCTTTGTACTACTCTAGGATTAATATTATTGCTGGTAGGGCTGGGCGATATGGCCAAAATCTCATGTCCCGATATTGTCACACCCTGACCTTAGAGATCCTTTTAATTCTCTATTTGGTAGGTCAGGCTGTGAGTAGGGTGGGAAATCTATGTTTATATTTCTTTGTTTATATTCTTTGTTTATATATATATTTTAGAAATCTTATGCTCGAGACCTCCAGTGCGCCTCCATGGCCCAGTGTATCCGGTGCCTGCTCCACTCACCAGGCTTCCAGTGCATCTCCCCAGTCCGGTGAGACCTGTTCCAGTTCCACGTACCAGGCCTCCAGTATGTCTCCCCAGCCTGGTAAGCCCTGTGGCAGCTCCACGCACCAGGCTTCCGGTACGTCTCCTCAGTCCGGTGAGACCTGTTCCGGCTCCACGTACGAAGCCTCTAGTGATAATCCATGGCACGAAGCCTTCAGGCATGATCAATGGCCCGGAGCCTGTAGCGATGATCCATGGCACGGAGCCTGTAGCGATGATCCATGGCACGGAGCTTCCAGCGACGATCCCCTGTCAGGAGCCTCCAGCGACGGTCCCCGGTCCGGAGCCTCCAGCGACGGTCCCCGGTCCGGAGCCTCCAGCGACGGTCCCCGGTCCGGAGCCTCCAGCGACGATCCGCAGCCCGGAGCCTCCAGCGACGATCCGCAACCCAGAATCTTCAGCGACAAACTGCAGTCCAGAGCCTCCAGCGGGGGTTCCCAGTCCGGAGCTACCGGCGACAATCTGCAGTCCGGAGCCTCCAGCGGTAGTTCCCAGTTCATAGCCTCAGGCGATGATCCACGGTCCGGTTCCTCCGGCAACGATTCACGGTCCAGAGTCTCCGGCGACGATCCACGGTCCAGTTCCACAGAAGCGGAGGGATCCGCGCATGGAGCGGGGGCTACGTCCCGAACTGGAGCCGCCACCAAGGGTAGATGCCCACCCGGACCCTCCCCTATAGGTTCAGGTTTGCGACCGGGAGTCTGCACCTTTCGGGGGGGGTACCGTCACACCCTGACTTTAGAGATCCTTTTAATTCTCTATTTGGTAGGTCAGGGTGTGACTAGGGTGGGAAATCTATGTTTATATTTCTTTGTTGGCCGAGTATGGTTCCCAATAAGAGGCAGCTGTCTATCGTTGTCTCTGATTGGGGATCATACTTAGGCAGCCCTTTTCCCACCTTCAGTTGTGGAATCTTGTCTTTTTGTGTTGCATGTGTTGCACTCCTAGCTTTACGTTCGTTGATTTGTTTATTGTTTTTGGTGGAACATTTAAAAAATGTAAGATAATGTACACCTACCACGCTGCACCTTGGTCTTCATTTAACGACGGACGTTACAGATATAGGACATTTCATATCCCAATAACAATACATATCATGATATAGCACATTTAAATTGTTTATATAAAATGACCAGATGTAAAGGCATATTTCTTATTATATTTTGAAATATACTCAACAAATAAAAGGTACTTACTCATATTTGATTATTTCTCCTTTTATTTAGAACCTTTGTGCAATTTTTCAATTAAGAATTTAACAAAATATAAAATATTAATGTATTCAACTACAGTTGCAAACAAAATAAATATAGGCCTAAAATATATAAATATTTTGGGGGGCTTGCCTGTTTTGCATGTTATTTTGGCATAAATACGTGTCACATACCAATGTGCATTTGGTACCTTGGGTCGAGTGTTTGCACCAACTCATGAACCCTCCATTTCTCGACCGTGTAAATTGGGGGAATGTCTTTGCAGATGTAAGTTGTAACGGGAGTTGTTATCTCCTTCCATCTTTGTGATTCTTTGCCATATGGTGTGCCGCGGGCAAAAGCCTCTTGCAACATCTGAGTCAGGTTTGTTTTGAGCACTCGATTGTACTTTTTGGGGTCTCATTGGTAGACTCTCTCCGTACTGTTTCACATGATTCTTGTGTAGTTGGTAATAGAGGTTAGTGGTGTTTGAGCCTGTTGTCGGGACCAGCCTGCGGCATATTTTGCAGAGGACAGTTTTCTGGTCTGTGTCAGACTTTTCATACCCAAACCACGTCCATGCGACCGAAGTAGCCCCTCTTTTAGGTACGAGCTCCTTCTCTCCGTGCCCTGTGTCACGTTCACTCTCCTCCGTCTCTGTTTGTGTTGCAAATTTCCTTCCACACGGCACGTGTGATCTAAGATTGGGCGCAGCTGGAGACCCCAGAGTTCACTGAGAATGGGAGGAAAGACACACACACACAAAGGAAGTTTGTCTGTCCAGGGGCCTCTCGCTGAGACTCCCTCTTTATCTAGTGGAAACAGGCTAGTTGTTTGTCCTCCGCCTTACTCCTCGCCTAGGCCACTCGGCCTAAGGATTCTTGGTGCTTATCTCACACTCTCCCTATTTCCCTTCAATAATAGCCTGGCGAAGACTTGCGGACAGGTAATTAGGTAAAAGGTATCTTACTGACAAGCTGGACCGGACAGATAGCAGCCGAAGCTGGGAGCAAGGGGAGATTGGATTCTGACAGGCGATTCAGACGGTTTGTAGAGCAAGGAGAGAGAGGAATCATTTGTCTAAGGATGTTGAAAAACAACATGTCCACAATGTTTTTTAGTCCTAATAAGCCGTGCCCCTCAGTGTCTATTAAAGCCTACAGCCAAGCAGACAGAGGAGATGAGAGGGGAGTCGGTGGTCATTATAGAGACTGAGTACACAGAGTAAATCCTTGCTCGGCTTCATCTCTCATGTCTCCCACTAATTTATTCATCCCCTAGGTTCAGGACTCAGGCAGAGAGCCAGCCTATGTCCAGAGAGAGGCTTAAAGAGAGCAGGGTGTCAGCCGTCTGATAGGCATGTGTCTGTCTGGGGGTTAGATGGGATTGGTTGACTGTGGGAGATTATCCTGTGTGATGCTGTAGATTAGGGTCGGGCGATGTCTGGAAGGACAGATTGGTTATAACATAACATTGATTTGGTGCATAATGTCATTCTTCTTAATTTAAATTGTTTACAAAAGCCACAAACAATAGCATTACATGATTGTTAGGCCTGATTATGTTTTATCTAGTTTAGGCTGCAGAATGATTGTTATTTCATCTTGATTATCTGGGTAAGCGCATTTGCGACATTCCTTATTCCATTAGGCTACTGTTAATGACAGTTTCAGACTGTAAAAATATTTCACTTAGTAACTATAGTATAACCTGCCTTAGCTAAATCAGAAAAAAAAACTATGGCTGTTGGGAAAGAAAAGCAGGTATTTTCCTGTTGAGCAGTTCTTCGTTTTCAGACCGAATGATGAAGGTGAGCCAGAAGACCTGAACCAAGTCACTTGCAGAATATGCTACAACATTTATCCAGGCAAAGGATGGACAAACTTACAAACATCCATCATCCTGCTGAGTTCGCTAATATGGGGGTGAACCTGTTGGTGTTCCTTGTTATGAGGAATGTTATAGTTAGGATTTTGACAGGTCAATAGGCAAAAGGCAAAGCCTTTATTTGTTTTTAGGCTAAGCCAATGTTCCTTCAAGCGTTATAAAGAATGTTATAGGCTAAATAATCGTTTGTTTTATCTAATTGTTGTTCACTTTTATATAAATGCACAATTCGTAAGCTATTCAAAATAACGTTTTTTGTTCCCGCTTATTGAAAGTGCTTCTGAGGGAGCATTTGCCAATTGCGCAATTCAAGGACATTAATAAACACTTTGACAATATTATACATATTAGTGTATAAGTATAATGTTTACTGCAACTTTTATTGATAGCAGCCTATATTATTGGCTGTTTTGTTTGCAAGGAGGGATTTTCTGATTGCACAATTTATTTTGCCCACACTCTGTCAAGTAAAGCAGTAACAAATCAGGTTTGTTTAAACTACCTATTTGATTAGTCTATCTTGCAATTGTTTGTTATTTCTCTCATTATTAAAACACTACGTTTTTATTTAGGCTATTCACAAACAAATGTCTGAGATTGAACTCCATTAGGTCTATCGAGTCATTCAACGGTTGATCATGAAAGAGTAGACTAGGCCTAGGTCAACATGTCACATTCAAATCAAATGGGGATTAGGGAGTAAAAGGGAAATTAAGATTATAAAACAATAAGGCAGACATGCTGCAAATGCCGGCCCATGATCATGCTAATGCCAATAGCTAGCTATAAGCCATTTATCTAAATGCACTAGTTAGGGCAAAGCAAACTTTGGCTCTAATACAGGTTGCTATCAGTGGTGGTGTAGATCAGCATGTTGTTTGTGCAACGGCATGCTCTTTGTCTAAGTGCAACATCAATTCAAATGTGATTAGGGTCCCCTGGGAAACACTGACCAAAATTTGGTTCTAATCCTGTCATAACTCCTACCTGGCTTTTTCATTTGTTGTCATGCCAAACAACACCGACCGTAGAATTAGAATAATCATTATATTTATGTGATTCCAGCAGTTTACCCAAGTCTTTTGATCTATTATCGCAAGTCAAACTTTAAAAAAAAATCTCAATTAGATTTTGGCCCATATCGTGCAACCCTACTAACAACCTGGTATATGCAAACATTTGTTGGCACAGAAAGAAAGGAAAAGGGATGCCTTCTTTAGGAGGTGTGCTTCAAAAGTAAGTAGGATTTATATAGGCCCAATGTAAGCTATATCAATGAAAACATCAATGAAAACATATTTTTCTGGTACTCCTAAATTTGATTTTGTGCTTTTAACTTTTCTAAGTTAGGAGTACCTGTGCAACAAATGAAACGTTTTCATTTAAAGCCCTGTATATCGTAATGTTCTAGTCAGTACCATTCTTCAACAGGACACAGTGGCTTGTATTGAGTAGATGTTCAGTGTTGAAAACAAGGGGAATCCCAACTGTGTTAATCCTACAACACTGTCTGTGAGTAGGAACTCCTATTAAGCCTTTTGATATCTGATTGTTTTCCACCCGCTCCCTTTAACACTGTAGTCTTTCATTCAATGTCCTGTTGTGCCAAAATTGGCAATTTAAAAAAGGTTTAAGATAAGCAGTGTAGCGACGCCATGCTTCGACACTGAGTTTAGTGTCGCCTCCCACTGCCCTTGCACACCCCGTCTGGTCAGGAAGGATACCTCCTACAAATCAACACCAAGATGAAGATGGCCGACCAATCTTCAAAGTCACAGAAGGCAACATCTTTCACAATGGATCCTGTGTGTCATCATAATTGGTGGATTGTGTACCCATTTAAAATGTGTATCACTGAATTAATATCGTGAAGAAGAGGAGCTTTAGTGGAATACGGCTGGCTCAGGCACCGTGAATAATTAACCATTAATGCCTGAGAACTCCTGAAGGGCGAAACCAAGGGCCTGGATACAGCCTTTGGAGAGTTCGCACCAAAATTCCTGGATTTGAGGGCATTCATGCTTTTTTAAACAGTTGGCAACATATTTATAAAAATAGGAATCTTTCATAAATATTACATTTAGTTTTGCACTCTGAAGGGCTGGTCATTAGTTATTTTCTCATGTTTTGACCCAGTCATTAATTAATAAATAATTCTATTCATTTTAAGTTGATATGCTAAACAATCATTGGCATGTACCTAGCTAGCAGAGATTCAATGATGATAAGAGACAAGAAACTCAATAAATAATGATTTAATAAATATCCAATAGACCTACATTCAGTAGGCAACTATTATGGTTGGCGAGTTCGAGCTAACCAATCTTGTTGGAGATGTTAACAGTGGAGTTTCCTTTGATGGCACACGAGTGGAAGAACAGCCAGTGCTTGCTGGTGGAGAATCGGACATCCTACTCACATGGTTGCCAGCTAAAATGGCACTTCAGAGCTTATGTTCTTCATGATAGGGGCTGCCAATAACTCTTGAGTGAGATGGCCACTCACAGCCCTTATTTCCCGTGCCTCCAGGCCTGCTTTGGGATAACTTTTGCATTCTGAAGTTGCTACCCAAGCAGACTGGTCGTTAGAAATTCTAGTCATTCTATTCATTTGAATATGAATCTATTCACGTTGCTATGCTAAACAAATTGTTGGCATGTAGCTAGCTAGCAAAGATTCAATGAAGACGAGAGACAAGAAATGCAATAAATAATGATAATAAATATTCAATAGGCCTAGAAAGGCCGCATTTGCGCTGGTTAATGTTTTTACGGTTTCAATGGTGAATTATTATTTTCACCTTAGTTCGTGGGCTCGGTAGCCTACTGGCACGGGAGAGATCACATTTGTAAAATGATACATTGTTGCACAGGTCGTAGAGTCAGACAGGTTTACACGTTTTTCCAGAATGGAGATGAAGTTGATGAATTTCCTGCCTGGGCTGCAGGACAGTGGAATTATGACATTAACATGTAACATGTAAAACCCCACTGCTCACTATGACTCCTCCTGCCCTGATCTTTAGATTCGAGAGAGGATACCATAACAGCACTGTAGTTGACTGTACTTTTGCAGATAGCGGCTATTTTGAATAACTTGCAATGGTTGTGATATGTGCTTGTTTTACCTACTTTATTTGAGTGCATTGATTGTATGCCACTCTGGAGAAGACTCATCTGGTGAATGACTAAAATGTAATGCAAATGTTTGTTCCTCTAGACCTCTCCTTTCCTCTGGTCTTCTGGACCGATGCTGTGACTGTGAGCCAGTCCTTTTTTTACTTCCTCTCCCTGTTATGTGACTGTGACTCACTAGGCCCTAGTGGCTCCATTTGCCTTCCCCTGACACACACACACACACACACACGTGTGTGCCCACACACACACACGCGCAACCACACACATGCACCCGCGCCCACACACATATCCCCTGACTCTGGCATTCTTCTGATGAAATGGGACTCTTCTCTTCATGCTTCTGGTCTTTTTTCTATTTCCCCAGCCACAACTGTGTCCCGAGTCTTTCCCCCTTTCGTGTTCATTCCTTCCTCTCTCTTTCTCTCTATGGGTTCTGGAAAAGTGCCTTTGGAATGCTCTTTCAATCTGTATTTGAGTGCAAGAAGAGTGTAGCAGTGCAGACAAACCTACTGTAGCTCAGTCATTGTGGGCTTTGTGTGTTTGTAGCTCATAGTGGTTGTTCTGTAATGGGATGCTATTGTTTTGGCATTGTAGCACTCTACTTTATACTATTGTACCTTATTTACTAGTATAATTTTTCCATAAGATTTCCATAAGATAACTTCTATCAAGACTCCTGCGTCTATGTAGCTGCTTATTTCAAATCACACACTAAGGCTTCAACTTGAAATACTCATGTTTTAGTGTGCGGATTTCACTAGACACCAAACAGTTGTCTTACATGCTGACTATGCCATCGTGCGCATGTTGATTTTGTCCAGCCACACCAGACGCGATCAGGAAACACAGGTTGAAATATCAAAACAAACTCTGAACCAACTATATTAATTTGGTTACAGAACACATTAAATATTCATGGACATTTAGCTAGCTAGCTTGCTGTTGCTAGCTAAATTGTCCTGGGATATAAACAGTGGGTTGTTATTTTATCTGAAATGTACATGGTTCTTTTTTTGCTGGATCTTTGTAGAATATTGATACATTTTGTGTCACACAAAATCATGTGTTCTCTACTCCAACAATTAATTAATCCACCGATAAGTAATCTCTCCTTGTTCAGTCTTCTTCTTCTTCTGTGGATTTTATATGGTGTTTGGCAACCAACTTTAATGTGCATGACCACAACCGACTGGAGTGAGGACCTCGTTCATCTTTCAATCACCGCCGTGGGTATATGCTCCTAAAAACCAATGAGGAGATGGGAAAGGTGGGACTTGAAGCGCGTCAAGCGTCTAAAATAGTACCAATTTCTATTTTAGCGCCTGGCTACGCAGACGCGCACGAGCAGTTTGGATGAAATTATTGAATAACGTGTATGTGTATATTTATTTTGCAACACTTATTGCATGCATTGCGGCCAGTGTGGTCAACATGTTACAGGGATGGATGGTTGTTAGTGATGACCCTGCCAATTAGCCTAATATTCATTCAAACTATTTAATTAAAACACGTTTGGTGTTGAGGGAAGCCATCGTCATTACCTTGGGATTGGGGTTTATGAATGGAAGTCAACGTATTATACTGAGAGGGAGCAGTTAAAACAGATTTATAGACCTGGAGCCAACTGGAGATTTGGGGTGCTTCCAAATGGCACACTCTTCCCTATATAGTGCACTACTGTTGACCAGAACCCTCTACTCTAGGCCCTGGTCAAAACTGGTGAGCTTATAAAGGGAATAGGGTGCCATTTGGGACCCACACTTGGTGGATTGATGTGGATGACGTTATTCCCTATTTGCTGTTTCTGCCTTTTTTAGTGAATTATAGAGTGGCTTTTCCAAGATTTATACTGATTTGGGCCTGCCAAATGTTCTCCATAGAACACACACACAAACACACACCAGGGTTTCTGTTAGCCGGTAATTGCTGGCTTTTGGGCGATAAAATAAATTATAGCTGGCCAAAATGTCCAGGCCTGTCTCTCATACAACCCGATTCTCATTCCTTGAGCGTTGACTTACCTGCATGCTCTGCGCCTGCTGCTGAGTTGCAACTTTGGGAACTTATATTAACGGATGAAGTTTGGAACCACTGAGACTCTTCTTCCTAGAGCTGGCCGCCTGTCCAAACTGAGCAATCGGGGGAGAAGCGCCTTGGTCAGGGAGGTGACCAAGCACCCAATGGTCACTCTGACCGAGCTGCAGAGTTCTTCTGTGAAGATAGGAGAACCTTCCTGCAGCACTGCACAAATCAGGCCTTTATGGTAGAGTGGCAAGGCAGAAGCCACTCCTCAGTAAAAGGCACGACAGCCCACTTGGAGTTTGTCAAAAGCACTTAAATCACGCTCAAACCATGAGAAACAAGATTCTCTTGTCTGATGAAACCAAGACTGAACTCTTTGGCCTGAATGCCCAGCGTCATGTCTGGAGGAAACCTGGCACAATCCCTATGGTGAAGCATGGTGGTGGCAGCATCATGCTGGGGGGGATATTTTTCAGCGCTAGGGACTGGGAGACTAGTCAGGATAGCGGGAAAGATTAATGGAGCAAAGTACAGAAAGATCCTTGATGAAAACCTGCTCCAGAGTGCTCAGCACCTCGGACTGAGGTGAGGGTTCACCATCCAACAGGACAACGGCCGTAAGCACACAGCCAAGACAATGCAGGAGTGGCTTTGGGAAAAGTCTCTGGGTGTCCTTGAGTGGCCCAGCCAGAGGCCAGACTTGAACCCGATCAAATAAGTCTGGAAAGACCTGAAAATGGCTGTACAGCGACACTCCCCATCCAACCTGACAGAGCTTGAGAGGATCTGCAGAGAAGAATGGGAGAAACTCCCTAAATACAGATATGCCAAGCTTGTAGATTGATACCCAAGAAGACTCAAGACTGTAATCACTACCAAAAGTGCTTCAATAAAGTACTGAGTAAAGGATCTGAATACTTACGTAAACATGATATTTCAGGTTTTTTTTCTTTACATTTATTTTGTTTTTGCTTCGTCATTATGAGGTAATGTGTGTAGAACTATTTAATACATTTTAGAATAAGGCTGTAATGTAACAAAATGTGGAAAAAGTCAAGAGGTCTGAATACTTTCCGAATGCACTGTATGTACTCAGCTATATGCCACTATATTTTTATATTTTACGATTACGACCTACTCACTTCTTAAAAACCTCTTTGGGCTGCAATCCCGTTAACGCGATGATATGACAACAGCCAGTGAAAGTGCAGGGCACCAAATTCAAAACAACAGAAATCTCATAATTAAATTCCTCAAACAAACATGTATCTTATACCGTTTTAAAGGTAGTTTTGTTGTTATTCCCACCACAGTGTCCGATTTCAAATAGGCTTTACGGCGAAAGCACCACAAACGATTATGTTAGGTCACCACCAAACCACAATAAAAACAGCCATTTTCACAGCCAAAGAGAGAGAGGAGTCACAAAAAGCACAAATAGAGATCAAATTAATCACTAACCTTTGATGATCTTCATCAGATGACACTCATATGACTTTATGTTACACAATACATGCATGTTTTGTTTGATAAAGTTCATATTTATAAAAAAAAATCTGAGTTTACATTGGCGCGTTACATTCACTAGTTCCAAAAACATCCAGTGATTTAGCATAGCCACATCGATTCAACAGAAATACTCATCATAAATGTAGATGGTAATATACACATGGAATTATAGATATACCTCTCCTTAATGCAACCGCTGTGTCAGATTTTTTTTTTTTAAATACGGAAAAACAAACCATGCAATAATCTGAGACTGCGCTCAGAACAATAGTCAAATTAGCCGCCATGTTGTAGTCAACCGAAACCAGAAATTACATGATAAATGTTCCCTTACATTTGATGATCTTCATCAGAATGCACTCCCAGGAATCCCAGGTCCACAATAAATGTTTGTTTTGTTTGTAATGTCCGTTATCTATGCCCAAATACCTGCTTTTGTTAGCACGTTTCGTATACATATCCAAACACTCGTTCTGGTCGAGCGTTACTTCGGACAAAAACTTCAAAAAGTTATATTACAGGTCGGAGAAACGTTTCAAACTAAGTACAGAATCAATCAGTAGGATGTTTTTATCATATATCTTGTATAAAGTTCCAACCAGAGAATTCCTTTGTTTCTTGAGGAGCAACGGAACGCAAGTGGATATCATGTGGAATGCGCATGACCAGAAAATGGCTGACTGCCAGACACCTGTTCATTCTGTTCTTATTCAGTCCCACATCACAATAGAAGCCTCATTCAAATTTCTATAGACAGTTGACATCTAGTGGAATCCCTAAGAAGTGCAACTTCATTCATATCTCAAGGGGCTTTCAATGGGAACTGTGTTGAAAACCTACCAACCTCAGATTTCTCACTTCCTGTTTTGATTTCTCCTCAGGTTTTTGCCTGCCATATGAGTTATGTTATACTCACAGACATAATTCAAACAGTTTTAGAAACGTCAGAGAGTATTCTATCCAATACTACTAATAATATGCATATATTAGTAACTGGGACTAAGGAGCAGGCCGTTTACTCTGGGCACCTTTCATCCAAGCTACTCAATACTGCCCCTGCAGTCATAAGAAGTGAATTAATGCCCAGGATGCATATCAAAGTAGTTTAGTGGAGGTATACTCTGAATCAATTAATAAGGCTGATGAAACTGATCAGAATGTTTAGCTTAAAGGATAGGAAGCGCTTTCATTCACCAATGTAACAACACAGACATAATAACTTAGTTGTAGTCATTATCTGGTTACCTATAAGTCCAAACACAGTTGCGTTTTGTGGTATTACATATTTGCTAACTTGTTTCCAGATGTCTTCTAAACTAGCCACAAAGCACTATTGCTCAATGCCATATGGAGGATCTATTATGTGCTACCGAGTTTGTATGCTATCTCGGTAGCTAGCTTAATTTGGCTGAGGTAAGCCACACATCATGTTCTTCACTGACTTTGTGGCTGTGTTATCTAGTGGGAACTCTAGCATGGCAGACTCTAGTGCCTTCTTGCCCGTGAGCTCAAAACAAATGAGAAAATCATACCTGCTTACTCTGATTGTTTATTACCCCGTGGGTAACTCCTTTTTGTCTTGTCAACTTTTGGCCTTTTCAACTTTTCAGCATGTTCTCTGTGAAGAAGGCTGTGGAAGTTTTGTAAACTTTTCCACCTTGGCTAAGTGCTAGCGCACTAGCTGCCTGACATCTGGAATCTATCTATTTTGGATTTTACTCGCTATACAGCTATTGGATTTCCTTGACTCTCCCTCAGCCTGGAGAAGCACCCACCTCCTCCTTGCTTTAGTAGCCTACTAAGCCTGCACTCCTTTAAAAGTTTTACCATCAGATGGACCCCAACCATCATTCTGTAAGTCTCTGCTCTCTCTTTGCTTTTGATCTGCGGTTATGTTTTAGTTGTGTTGTGTTCTAGCTGGTCTCCAGTAGTTGGCCTCTAGCTTGCCAACCAAAACAGTGGTGGTTGGCTAGGCTAGCTAGCCTAAAAGCTTGTTGGCTAAATAGCTCATTTTAGCTGGCTAGCTAACATTCTTTGATTTTTGGTTTGATGGTGTTATGTATTTCGAAACTTTTGTTTACGTCAATGTACAGTGCCTTAAAACGTCCTAATGGCTAGTGGAACCCCTCGACAACATTCCGCTGAAAAGGCACAGCGCAAAATTCAAAAATATGTTTGGGAAATATGTAACTTTCAGTCACAAGTGCAATACACCAAATTAAAGCTTAACTTCTTGTTAACCTGTTGCGATGAGCAATCCCGTATCCGGGAGTGTAATTATAGCCTCAAGCTCATTACCATAACGCAACGTTAACTATTCATGAAAATCGCAAATGAAATTAAATAAATATATTGGCTCTCAAGATTAGCCTTTTGTTAACAACACTGTCATCTCAGATTTTCAAAATATGCTTTTCAACCATAGCAAAACAAGCATTTGTGTAAGAGTATTGATAGCTAGCATAGCATTAAGCCTAGCATTCAGCAGGCAACATTTTCACAAAAACGAAAAAAGTATACAAATAAAATAATTTACCTTTGAAGAACTTCGGATGTTTTCAATGAGGAGACTCTCAGTTAGATAGCAAATGTTCAGTTTTTCCAAAAATATTATTTGTGTAGGAGAAATCGCTCCGTTTTGTTCATCACGTTTGGCTGAGAAAAACCCCCGAAAATTCAGTCATCAAAACGCCAAACTTTTTTCCAAATTAACTCCATAATAATCGACAGAAACATGGCAAACGTTGTTTAGAATCAATCCTCAAGGTGTTTTTCACATATCTATTCGATGATAAGTCATTCGTGGCAGTTTTGTTTCTCCTCTGAATCACATGGGAAAATACATGCAGCTGGAGATTACGCACCAATTTCGGCAGAGGACACCTGGTAAATGTAGTCTCTTATGGTCAATCTTCCAATGATATGCCTACAAATACGTCACAATGCTGCAGACACCTTGGGGAAACGACGGAAAGTGTAGGCTCGTTCCTGGCGCATTCACAGCCACATAAGGAGACATTGGAACACAGCGCCTCAAAAATCTGTCTCACTTCCTGTTTGAAGTTTCATCTTGGTTTCGCCTGTAGCATTAGTTCTGTGGCACTCACAGACAATATCTTTGCAGTTTTAGAAACGTCAGAGTGTTTTCTTTCCAAAGCTGTCAATTATATGCATAGTCGAGCATCTTTTCGTGACAAAATATCTTGTTTAAAATGGGAACATTTTTTTATCCATAAATTAAAAGAGCGCCCCCTATATCCAAGAAGTTAATCTACCCATCGTGTCCGATTTCAAAAAGGCTTTACAACAAAAGCACACCATATGATTATGTTAGGTCAGAGCCTAGTCACAAAAACACACATAGCCATTTTCTAGCCAAAGAGGGGAGTCACAAAAAGCAGAAATAGAGATAAAATTAATCACTAACCTTTGATGATCTTCATCAGATGGCACTCATAGAACTTCATGTTACACAATACATGTATGTTTTGTTCGATAAAGTTCATATTTATATCCAAAAATCCCAGTTTACATTGGCGCTTTATTGTCAGTAATGTTGTGCCTCGAAAACATCCGGCGAATTTTCAGAGAGCCACATCAATTTACAGAAATACTCATAATAAACTTTGATAAAAGACACAAGTATCATGCACAAAATTACAGATATGCTTCTCCTTAATGCAACCGCAGATTCCCAAAAAGCTTTATGGAAAAAGCAAACCATGCAATAATCTGCAATAATCTGAGTACGACGCTCAGACACAAAAACAAGCCATGCAGACCCGCCATGTTGTGGAGTCAGTAAAAGTCAGAAATAGCGTTGTAAATATTCACTTACCTTTGATGATCCTCATCAGAATGCACTCCCAGGTATCCCAGTTCCACAATAAATGTTTGTTTTGTTCGATAAAGTCCATCATTTATGTCCAAATACCTCCTTTTGTTAGCGCGTTTGGTAAACAAATCCAAACTCGAAACGTGAAAATTCAGACGAAAAGTTCAAAAAGTTATATTACAGTTCTTAGAAACATGTCAAACGATGTAGAGTCAATCTTTAGGATGTTTTTAACGTAAATCTTCAATAATGTTCCAACTGGAGAATTCCTTTGTCTTTAGAATTGCAATGGAACGCAGGTCGCTCTCACGTGTGCGCGCCTGATCAGCTCATGCCACTCTGGCAGACCTTTGGTTGAATCAGCTCTCATTCTCCCCCACTTCACAGTAGATGCCTCAAGCAATGTTCTAAAGACTGTTTACATCTAGTGGAAGCTGTAGGAAGTGCAATATGACCCCATAGACACTGTATATTCGATAGGCAATTAGTTGAAAAACTACAAACCTCAGATTTCCCACTTCCTGGTTGGATTTTTCTCAGCTTTTCGCCTGCCATATGAGTTCTGTTATACTCACAGACATCATTCAAACAGTTTTAGAAACTTCAGAGTGTTTTCTACTAATAATATGCATATAGTAGCATCTGGGACAGAGTAGCAGGCAGTTTACTCTGGGCCCGCTTTTCATCCGAACGTGAAAATGCTGCCCCTATCCCAAACAGGATATTAAGAAAGTATTCATCCCATTGACTTATTCCCCCCAAAATTGTAGCTGACTGGTGGTAGCTATTCAGCAGCCTGATGATCTGGTGGTAGAAGCTATTGGCCAGTCTGTTAGTTTTAGCCATGATGCTCCTATACTGCCCGCGTCTGAGTGATGGAAGCAGTGACGACAAGCTGTGGCCCGGGTGGCTGAGGTCCCTGATGATCTTTAGAAACTTTTGGTTCAGTTTAGTGTGGTCTATTATACTGCAGGCCTATGATATGAGGCATTGCGCACCGGCTGACTCCGACAGTTGATCTTCAGGTGAGGAAGAATGTTTTAGGCCTAACAGAGTTAGTCCTATAATTGAACAATATAATGTTTATCTTTATAAAAATATTCTGATCTAAAGTCAATGAATTAAGCCTCCTTCTGCCTATATTTGTATAGCAGATGTTGTAGCCTATCTGACAAGGATAAAGAAATGCATTTCTGAAATGACAAAATATCATTTTTCATATCTGGTGAGGATATTGAAATGCATTTCAGTGTCGCAGCATGCCACCGGCATATCTCTGTCTCTCTCCCTGGGGCTAGGCATAAGCTGTTTTTCCTTTACACCATTTTTTTTTTTTACACATGTGTCTTTGTATTTGAATGTTAGTAAAGTGTAGGCTACATATTTGAGATTCAGAGAACGTGGTGTAGAAAACGGCTGAGGTAAACATAAGTACTGTGTCTAGCCTTTGATTTGGAGGTGAACTGGGTAAACTTCATAAGACATATAAGTGGGCTAGTTTGATTCTAACTCCAGTTTTCAATGTAAGTCTATACAATCCTATGCAAATATTATGCTAAAATCAAGGTAAAGATTCTCATAAATATTGGAGGGATTTTTTTTTTTAAGTCTAGGCTGGTTTTCTTTCTTTCTCTCCATCTTTGTCTCTTTCTCTACCTCCCAATCTTCTTCTTCTTCAACTTCTTTCATTTGTCTCTTTCTCTCTGAACTCCACACACAGCCTTAGTTCCCTGTAAGTCTTTTGTAAGTAACAATAATATCACACTACCTCCCGCAGGTTGACCTTCATCACTGGCCTATTAGATGCACAGGTTTCCTTCCAGCCATCCCCCCAATCTCCCCACCTCCGTTTCTGCCTTCCTCCATGGCATCACAGTGCATCCGGGGGACTGATAAATGTTTGATTGTTTGATTGAAATATCCCCTAGTGGTTCATAGACTCTACCTGGGGAGCTGGACCAGCTAATGAGCCCTCCACTGCTGATATCAGTAGGATCACAATCCTCCCTTCCTGAGACAGAATGGAGATGGTTTTACGCATATACAAAATAGCCTAATAACATGAGCTGGGGAAAAAGAAGGTCCAACAT
Source organism: Oncorhynchus keta (assembly GCF_023373465.1). Taxonomy (NCBI): domain Eukaryota; kingdom Metazoa; phylum Chordata; class Actinopteri; order Salmoniformes; family Salmonidae; genus Oncorhynchus; species Oncorhynchus keta. The sequence continues at coordinate 860,864 of NC_068442.1, forward strand.
GTAGAGAAAAATGTCCACTTACACCCAGGAGGTAGTCTTGTGTTGCTCTTCTTCTACTTCTTCTTGAGGGCACACAGAACACACTGGATTATTGGTACGATAGTGGATTTCTGTCACATTGCTTCAGGACTGTAGTGTTCTGGTACAGAGCATTTACCTTTGACAGCTTCACACTCAAACTATTAGACAGCAGACTTTTACAGACTTTTTCTTGCTGAAGCCACTAAAGCGCTCTTAGTTGCATCCTTGAGCGATCCAGGTCACTCACCCAGTGTGAAGACAGTCCAGTGACGATGGTTCTTGTACAGCTTTCTTTTTTTTCTCATCCCTTTACTATTTCTTTAAGACAGAGAATGTAGAGAAGGATACAGTAAGTACGAGCTTAACATAATTTCTACCCCCAGGGCTCTAACCACTGCTGCCATGGGAGCATAGGTCTATGGGGTCCAGAGTCTAGAGCAGGACTGGGCAATTATTTTCCATGGAGGGTCACATTAGAATATATTTTTGTCATCGTGGGCCAGAATCATATTACAGGATTATACATAATATGTTTGACTGTTGACAGATATCTACTGTAAATCACATCCAGATATGCTTCTTATTTTACTTTTTTAACATGCACAGAAATAAACCACATTCGTCTTCTCCTTTTCGGAGGTATTTTCATTATTAAACATGCAATGAACTACACGGAGGTCAAAATTACACTGCATTCAGCACCACGGACAAAACTCTTGTTAACGGGTATGCATAAAAACACAATGAGCGAGAGCTCAACATTACATTTAAACTACTCAATCAGTGTGAGGAGTGAAGTCTCTGATGGGCATTGACAAGAGCAGTGAAGTCAGGTATAGTTTCTGCCGTCGCTATGCACAGGATTGCTGAGAGGTGAGAGTCAGTAAGAGATGATGACGTGTTAAATTTCATCACTGAAAATGTCTGTTCACATACATAGGTTGACCCAAACAGTACAAATATATTCTGAGAATGACTCCTAATCTTTGGAAAATGTCGTTCCTCGAGAGATGCATAGAACCTCGTCAGTGACATGGTTTTGAATAGTTCTCCAATCACTGCATCAGACTGAAGATATATACCCTCAAGTTGCAGGTCAGTGGGAGAGTTATCCACATTGAAGGTGAAAGGATAGGAAACTAACAGCATGTCTTTTTCCAACACTTTGAAATCTTCAAAACAATGAGAAAACTCACCCAATGAGACCCTCTCCCGCTGGTCATCTGATAGGGAACAGGCTAGTAGTGTCGGAAGGTGGGTTAGATTGTTGGCTTCTACTTGGTGGGTCAGGAGGAGTGATTTTCCCTTGAAGGATTTGACAAGGCTGTACATTTGATGTGCAAAAAGACCCTTCCCTTGTAGTTTGGAATTCAGTTCATTCATGAGGGCCATGATATATATATATATGATGTCCACTGGGGAGGAAAAATCAGCCAACTATTCTTTAACTTGCAGTTGAGGGAAATCCACATATTTTCCTTTCATTTGCAAAAACTCTGCAATCTCCGACTTCAGGTCCCACACCCTTTTAAGCACCTTCCCCAAACTCAGCCATCTCACGTTTGTGTGGTAGGGGAGATCTACATGACCCAACTCTGTCTCTTCCAACAGTGAGACAAACTCCCTGTGGGTTAAAGATTTTGCTCTTATCAAATTTACAACTTTAGTGACTGTATCCACAACATGGTTCATTTTCAGAGCACCTCCTGATGAATAATGCAATGCAGGAAAATAATTTCAGCCACTTGATCTTGTATCCTTTTCAAAAGGCCAATGTTTTTTCCTGTCAAGTTTGGTTACCCATCAGTGTTCACACTGGATAACTTTTCAAAACTCAGTCCCAGCTTTGCCACACACTTATTAACCTCCTCAAACAAATCTTTCCCTGTGATTGTTGCTCTTCATTGACTGCACTCTGTAATTTCAAAGTCTGGGGTTATGCCTCGTAAGAATATCAACAACTGTGCCGCGTCACGTGCATCACTGCTCTCATCCAGGGCCAAGGAGAAATAGGTGAAATCCTTTACATTGTCTTTCAACGGTTGTTCCATATTCTCTGCGATGTCCTCAACACGCCGTGTCACTATTCGTCTTGACAGGGAAACATTTTCAAACAGCTCTTTCTTGTCGGGGCAAAGTATTGCTGCAGAGTCAAATAAACATTCTTTAATGAATTCGCCCTTAGCAAATGGCTTGCTATGTTTAGCAATTTTGTGGGACAGTACATAGCTAGCTCTCGCAATTCTGTTGTTTGCTGAATGCAGTTTTATGAAAACTCCTTTCTGCCTTTGCAACTGAGAAAGCAACATGATGCACTTGCCCTCTGCTCAGAAGACATATTCTTATATTTCTATGCATGCTTCATCTGGAAGTGTCGGGACAAGTTTTACTCTTTCAAGACAGCGATGCTCTCTTTGCACACTAAGCACACAGCATTCCCTGATTCCCTGTCCACTCTTGCTGGAACATCCTACATACATTGTCTACTTTCCTGTTCTTTGAAAAACTATTTTTTTGCGCAATTTCTAGCCAGATACTATTTGTAACTTTGATATGTGTGTCAGTCACTGTCTGTCCTCGTGCGGTTGTTATTTATACGTCCCTTCAAAATAAATGTCCCACAAGCGGTGGGAGTTAAATCATTACATAAAGGCAAGTATTCATTGGGCTTTTAATTTGAACAACAAATGTATTTTTCAAAACTTTACCATCGCAAACTCTTTATGTGATCTGAGCATGATTCCGCGGGCCGTATTGAATCAGGTAGCGGGCCGCATACGGCCCCTGGGCCGGCCTTTACCCAGGTCTGTAGTAGATCATATAAATAAAATATGTTTTTTAATTTGTAACATTGTGTGTTGATTTCAGAGGTGGCACCACAGGTCCCAGAATGGTGGGGTGGAAATTGTTTTCCTGGGGCCCAGGGAGGCTAACCTAACCAGGGAAAACTATGGGTATGACAGTAATAAATCAGCTGTAAAAAAAATGTTTTATATGGGCTATGATGGGACTGTATTGAATCAGGTCGCGGGCTGCATACGACCCCCGGGCCGGCCTTTGCCCAAGCCTGGTCTAGAGCGTTGCCACTCAAGCAGACTCAAATCAAATCAAATTTATTTATATAGCCCTTCGTACATCAGCTGATATCTCAAAGTGCTGTACAGAAACCCAGCCTAAAACCCCAAACAGCCAGCAATGCAGGTGTAGAAGCACGGTGGCTAGGAAAAACTCCCTAGAAAGGCCAAAACCTAGGAAGAAACCTAGAGAGGAACCAGGCTATGTGGGGTGGCCAGTCCTCTTCTGGCTGTGCCGGGTGGAGATTATAACAGAACATGGCAAGATGTTCAAATGTTCATAAATGACCAGCATGGTCCAATAATAATAAGGCAGAACAGTTGAAACTGGAGCAGTAGCACGGCCAGGTGGACTGGGGACAGCAAGGAGTGATCATGTCAGGTAGTCCTGAGGCATGGTCCTAGGGCTCAGGTCCTCCGAGAGAGAGAAAGAAAGAGAGAAAGAGAGAATTAGTGAGAGCACACTTAAATCCACACAGGACATCGAATAGGACAGGAGAAGTACTCCAGATATAACAAACTGACCCTAGCCCCCCGACACATAAACTACTGCAGCACAAATACTGGAGGCTGAGACAGGACTCTGACATTTTTCTGGGCTCCGTTATTTACTTAACAAATTAGGAATATTACAAATGTGCACTTTTAAATCATAACAATTTTAATCAAAATACAGCTGAAGGCAGAAGTCAAAGATCAAACACCAAACATACAACTGATGTCTCTCCTGAGTTCTGCAAAATAGGAAAAGTCCAACTTGCTTTTAATATGCTTGAAGTCAACCCCTAGTGATGTAACTGCCTAAGTCGACACCTTCTATTCATGAGACCAAGCCCATGCATACAATTGAAGGCGGAAGTTTACCTTAGACAAATATATTTAAACTCAGTTTTTCACAATTCCTGACATTTAAACCTAGTACAAATTCCCTTATTATTATCCCTTATTATTGTAAGAATGTGAAATGTCAGAATAATAGTAGGGAGAATGATTTATTTCAGTTTTTATTTATTTCATCACATTCCCAGTGGGTCAGAAGTATACATACACACATTTACATTTACATTTAAGTCATTTAGCAGACGCTCTTATCCAGAGCGACTTACAAATTGGTGCATTCACCTTATGACATCCAGTGGAACAGCCACTTTACAATAGTGCATCTAAATCTTTTAAGGGGGGGGGGTGAGAAGGATTACTTTATCCTATCCTAGGTATTCCTTGAAGAGGTGGGGTTCCAGGTGTCTCCGGAAGGTGGTGATTGAATGAGGGAGTTTGTTCCACCATTGGGGGCCAGAGCAGCGAACAGTTTTGACTGGGCTGAGCGGGAACTGTACTTCTCAGTGGTAGGGAGGCGAGCAGGCCAGAGGTGGATGAACGCAGTGCCCTTGTTTGGGTGTAGGGCCTGATCAGAGCCTGGAGGTACTGAGGTGCCGTTCCCCTCACAGCTCCGTAGGCAAGCACCATGGTCTTGTAGCGGATGCGAGCTTCAACTGGAAACCAGTGGAGAGAGTGGAGGAGCGGGGTGACGTGAGTTTCACACAATTATTATTTTGGTAGCATTGCCTTTAAATTTTTTAACTTCGTTCAAATGGTTCGGGTAGCCTTCCATAAGCTTCTCATAGATTTGCCAAATGGAGGGCGAGGGAGAGCTGTGTACGCCTCTCTGTGTGAGGAGTAATGGTAGTCTAGAGTTTTTTTCCCTCTGTTTGCACATGTAACATGCTGGGAGAAATGAGGTAAAACATATTTAAGTTTCCCTGCATTGAAGTCCCCGGCCACTAGGAGCGCCACCTCTGTTTGAGCATTTTCTTGTTATCCTATTGCCTTATATAGCTCATTGAGTGTGGTCTTAGTGCCAGCATCGGTTAGTGGTGGTATATAGAGAGCTACGAAAAATTGTGTGGTCTACAGCTTATCATGAGATACTCTACCTCAGGCGAGCAAAACCTCAAGACTTCCTTAATATTAGATTTCGTGCACCAGCTGTTATTGACAAATAGACACAGACCGCCACCCCTTGTCTTACCGGAGGCAGCTGTTCTATGTTTCCGATTCACAGAAAATCCAGCCAACTCTAAATCCAGCCAAATCCATGCCGTCATTCAGCCACGACTCAGTGAAACATAAGATATTACAGTTGTTAATGTCCTGTTCGTAGGATGGTCTTGATCAGAGCTCATCCAGTTTATTATCCAATGACTGCACGTTGGCTTATAGGACTGATGGTAGAGGCGGATTACCCACTCGCCGTCAAATTCTTACAAGGCACCCCAACCTACGTCCCCAATATCTCTGTCTTTTCTTCATGCGAATGACAGGGATTTGAGCCTTGTCTGGTGTCTGAAGTAAATTATTTTGCTTCAGACTCGTTAAAGAAAAGATGGTGGTTGTTAAATGTCTTGAGAACCTATGTACCTATTAGACCACTCCGGTCTACGTCTCTGCGGGTAACCTTGTCTGCACACTCTCTACTGTTTTCTGTACATTTTACTCTTCACTTCACTACTTTTAAATGCAATGTCATATCAGACTGCCTAATAGGCCCGATGTTTAAACAGCAGATTAAATCTACATGATGTAGATGGTTATATTTACTGTACACCCAGGGACAGATGATTACAGAGCAAGGCTGAAGTAAAGAGAAAGTTGCCTCATGATTTTTTTATGTCGCTTTATAAAAGATTTAGCCCGCCGCCACTTTAAAAGTGTGCTGCTCCAGGCTTTAGTGTTTGTGCGCTAAAATAGTCTTAGAGTACAGCCTTCTCTGTCCTCTGGGTACTGAGCAGGTCAATGTGTGTCTGTACAGCCTTCTACAGAGGAATAACAAGTCAGTATGTGTCTGTGTAGTTTTACTACAGAGAAAGACCATGATTTCAATGTACAGTTAATAGAGGTGCAATGTGTTCTAGTTCATTCTGTGGTATAGACCTACAAGTACTACTGTCAGTGGCTCTGTTATTTAGTAGTATTCCATTTCTCTCAATTGTCACATACACCAGATAGTTGTTGTTTTAAAGGGTCAGCCATAGTATTACTGCTATTACTGCTAGAGAGAGGTAGAGAGAGAGAGAAGGAGAGCAAGAAAGAGAAGAGCGGGAGAGAAAAAGAGAAGACACCAGACTGTTTAATGTAACCATTTGAGACATTTAGAAGGTGTTTGATATTGTCATGGCAATGTATTTCATCCTCCAACCAACTAATGTTTCTGACAGCAGCATCTGTCCTCCACGTGGAGGATGAGAGTTGAAATTGACTGCAGTCTTCTCTTCATCGATTTAAGCATAGTAATTAAAACAAGATTGAGCTCTTACACACACACGTACACACGCATACATACACATAGACACGCACACACTCCCTCGCTTTTAAAGGTTTTATTTTGCACGGGAAGGTCAGAGAGAAAGGATGCCTTGGATGTGTTCCCAATAATTACTCATGACCTGTCCCTCTTCCAGAGAGCAGAAAGTGAAAATGGTCTAACCTATTCATCACCGTGTGTGTGTGTGTGTGTGTGTGTGTGTGTGTGTGTGTGTGTGTGTGTGTGTGTGTGTGTGTGTGTGTGTGTGTGTGTGTGTGTGTGTGTGTGTGTGTGTGTGTGTGTGTGTGTGTCCTTCGCTAATCAGTAAGTAAAGGCAATAGGGCCAAGAGAAACCAGACAATTTTAGGCTGTGCTCCAGCAGCAGTGGTGGGAAAGGTACCCAATTGGAGGAGAAGAGACAAGCGACCCCAAAGGAATAGGCCTTGATGCTTAATAAAGCTAGCCAAAGCAATTTGGGGGTGTCTCCTACGCCTCTGGGTGCCCAGAGATCTTTATCTGCCAACTCATTGACATTGAGTAGTATGTAGGTTTGTCGGCACTACTTAAGGTTTCTATGAGAATAAGGTGCTTGCCTGTGGAAATATTATAGATTCTCAACTTTCCAAAAAAGTAAAAATTATGCCCAAATCCATCATGCAGTTATTTTCACTTTTTTGGAAAGATCAGCATCATTGATCCATCTGTCTGCCAACAATACATTCTATCTGGATATGGTTGCCAATGTTGTCTGAGATGGTGGTTGCATTGTAGCCATAGAAAAGCCTGTTCCTCCAAACCAAATACATGCTCATGTAATGTTGAGATAGACATGAGAAACTAGCAAATGAAGTCCATACTCTAAAAGAAAGTATAGATGATCTCAGACTGTTTTCAGTTGTGAATGACTAGAGAATAATATGAATTATAGAGAGAAACATACGTTCCCTTTTCACTTTAGGCAGTTTGGAGTAGCTAGCACATCACTCTTTGTCTACTCCTAACAGAAAGCAGATGTTGAAAGTCTTTTCTGCTCAAAACATCTCCAGGTGAAAGGGGAGCTTGCAGCCTCAACGAGAACCCACCATTCCTTATAATCCAGGACCATGACCATCCAGGACCATTAAGGACACTTGTGCAAAATGTTACACTCAGTTCAATACCGTTTTGTTCCTAGTGAACACAACCAAGTGTAAGTTTCAGGATTTACAAACTCTTCATGCTTTTGAGGAACCCGACACACCATAGATCAGAGGCTGAGTTTTTCCAACGAGTTTGACATAGACAAAACCCCAATTTTGTATCTTTCTACCTCATTATTATACTTAAGCTATGCTCATCTCCCTTTTCTCTCTGCCTCGTCCATATCTTTACCATTTGTGACTGACCAGCTCGATTCGATCTTATGTAGCAAAATTATTATTATTATATATATATTTTTTTTTACATTGGTTTAAACTAAAGACCCAGAGCCAGAAAATTATATATCATACACTACAGTTGAGGGGAAAAATTGGAAAGTAATTCTGCATTGGAAGTTGTAACCCCACTTTTGAGAAAATGGCCCTAGAATGCTTTGATGCACCTACTGGAGAGCACTTCTTTGTCTACACCCATTCAGCATCGTTCATAAGCTAGCCCCATCCATCTCTTTAAGGATTCACATGTGAGGCCATGTGCTAAACAGAGTGAGTATGGTAGTGTACTTAACAACCAAAGGTTTCTAGATTAATGGCTGGTTTATACTACGTCTATCAACATGTCTGTAGACAGTTGTCGCAGTGACATCATGAACATTCTATTGTCGTCCGATATCACACTTGTTGTCGTTATGAAAAAGTATAAACACAAAAATGGCAGGCTGCGTTATGGTCAAAGATAGCATAACTGGTATTTTTTTTAACTCATCCGTTTAAAAATTAATTGAGTATGTGTCAATTTAATAAACAATGTTTTGGTTGGTTTCTAGCTTGTTAGCTAGCTAGGTAGTTCAAATAATGACCATATCATATAGCTGAAACCTCATTTGTATTAATTATTACAGGAAAATAAACTCACAACATGTTAATGGTGAACTAATTACAGAAAATAGCTTACAGTTGTGAGTGTGGCGAAATAAAAGTAGGGCATTGGCCTAATGTTATTAGGCTGGATACATGACATTTTTAACAATGCTTTTTCTGACAAAAAAAAATAGTTCATTGCATCTGGCGTGCAACCCAGTTTCATAATATGTACCCGCTGCTTGCCATAGTTTTGAAGTAATCACAAAAAAACAAGCCTTATTTTAGGGCATTTTTCACTCTGCCAGCACTTATTAGTTCTACTGAGCACTGTGGCACCAACTTGCCTTCCGAACGTTCTATTCCCAGCCTATTGTTCTACATCACAATGTCTGCTTTGCTATTGTTGGCAATGAGACCTGCCCACGTTGTTGGAAGTTCAAATGTAAACAGCATCAAAATAATTATTCATGGAACTTCATGGAGGTTGTCCCATTGTTTCCTATAGGGAAATATAGGTATGTCTGTCTATTGTGCCCGATATCTCACAATGTGTATATTTAGATTTTTTCAAGTCGGACACCATTTTAATCTTTAATTTTAATTAAATTTAATTTAATGTGGTCCTTCTGTGGCTCAGTTGGTAGAGCATGGCGCTTGTAACGCCAGGGTAGTGGGTTCGATTCCCAGGACCACCCATACGTAGAATGTATGCACACATGACTGTAAGTCGCTTTGGATAAAAGCGTCAGCTAAATGGCATATATTATTATATTATTATTATTAATCAGGATAATCTCCTCTTTCTAATTACATAAGGTTGGGCAGCGTACTCTTTAGTCATCAATCACTAGACCAGAAATCGCTAGGCCATTTTTTCCCCTACTTTCTCGTTATGCAGACATAAGCACACTTGGGACCATCGAGGTGCGGATGTTTACTTTCACCTGCTTGTCAAACATCTCATTCCAAAATCATGGGCATTAATATGGAGTTGGCCCCCCCTTTGCTGCTATAACAGCCTCCACTTATCTAGGAAGGCTTTAAACTAGATGTTGGAACATTGCCGCGTGGACTTCCTTCCATTCAGCCACATGAACATTTGTGAGGTCGGGCACTGATGTTGGGTGATTAGGCCTGGCTCGCAGTCGGCGTTCCAGTTCATCCCAATGGTGTTTAATGGGGTTGAGGTTAGGGCTCTGTGCAGGCCAGTCAAGTTCTTCCACACCAATCTCGACAAACCATTTATGTATGGACATTGCTTTTTGGACGGTGTCATTGCCCTTCTGTAACTGGAAAGGGCCTTCCCCAAACTGTTGCCACAAAGTTGGAATCGCAGAATGTGCTGTAGCGTTGATTTCCCTTCACTGGAACTAAAGGGCCTAGCCCAAACCATGAAAAACAGCCCATGGAAAACAACCCAAACAGACAATTATTCCTCCTCTACCAAATGTTACAGTTGGCACTATGCAGTCGGGCAGGTAGCGTTCTCCTGGCTTCCAACAAACTGACTTGTTGGAAAGATGGCATCCTATCACGGTGCCATTTTGAAAGTCACTGAGCTCTTCAGTAAGGCCATTAAACTTCCAATGTTTGTCTATGGAGATTGCATGGCTGTGTGCTCAATTTTATACACCTCTCAGCAACGAGTATGGCTGAAAAAGTCGAATCCACTAATTAGTCCACCTACTTTTGGCTATGTAGTGTAGTTTAATTTTAAACTCATTATGCATGCACACTGAAATATGAACGCTGTTGATGCCCATTTGCCTCAAACTAAGCATTCAAGCGCTTCAGCTATTTAATTTCACTTTACATTTCCTCAAATAAACCCCTTCCAAAGGTTGTTTAAGATCAGGCTAAACCATGAAGTTATTAATTCATTGTATATTATTTACTCTCCCATATGGGAGCCTTTCAATAAATACATTCTGAACACTGGTATGACTCCAGACCATGTTGTCTGCCCGTCTGCTATCCCATCCAATCTATCATGTTTTGTGGTGGAAACCTATGGACTTGTGTTCCTTCAGGGACCTAATCTTGGACCTCGTCCAAATGTCTCAGTTCCCTCCCTCTCCCTCTCCCTGCCTCTTTCCCTCACTCCCATACATAAATGTGATGTAATTGTGTAAACTCCCTTTCCCACAGTCTGGGACTCAGTGAGGCAGTGCATTCTCACAGTGTGTTTGTGTGTACACATTCTCACAGTGTAGTTGTCTCGGAGAGTGGGCTAGTTAACCTCAACCCCATGTCCCAAAAACAGTCCCTCTGGGTCTGGTGAGGGCATGTCAGATCACTCCTATTTCCCCAGACTGCCTTGTAAATAAAACATATTTATGCCTTTTAAAGACTTCTGTTTGTGGCCCTTTTCCCTCCATTCGTGATAAGTTTAGGCTTTTTTATATTTTGTTTTCCCAGGCTGGGAGAGAAGGTTTGATCACTCTGATGTCCCCGGCCTGCCTTGTGAATGAAAATCAAACTATTTTTGGCCTTTTGAGCCGTTGCAGTGCAGAAACATGCAGCGGTTTTGTGTTTTGTGTTTTTTATGTTTTGTTTTTCCAGGCTGGGAGGGGAGGGATTGATCGGGAAGTGATCTTTCTTTCTCACAGTTGGCTCAAAGTGTTGATGTTAGGTTCCCTGCTTCCCTTTAGCTGCTCGGCTCGTAAGATTAAATCTCATTTCTCTGAGTGCTCTTTGTGTCAAAGCCGAGCGTGATTTCTGATTCTCCGTCTCTCATCTTGTGACTTTCTCAAGGCTGGCGGTGGAATTCTCTTAAATGCAACTCCTCGCTTTTTTGAATTTTCACGAGATTGTAGCCTCACGGCTGTGAATAATGTTCAGAGTCTGACCCCTTTTCCCATTCCTCCACCTCCTCTTAGCTTCAGCTTGTTTCCTCTCCAGACTCAGTAAGACTCAGTAAGTGAAGCAGGATGTACAGTATGTCCTTAAGGATATCTTTCAACTCCTTGTCCATGAAGAATTGAGCTTAGGCCTATTCCCACTATGAGATATGAAGGAAAGTCTGAGGAGCGGGGTGGCAAAAGAGAATGTTCAATTCATATTTCATCCTTGTCTCTTACCTTTTGTTGTGGATGGCAAAGCAAAATTAATGATCAGCAGCTCAAATTGACCATAAATATCACAGTAGCCACTACTAGCCAGTAACCACAAACTATTCAACAATGACAGAAACAATTATTCTAAAACATATTAGATCATTGAATAATGCAACCAAACCATATTACACTCTTGAATAATGCAACATTTCACAAGACTGTACAGAATGTGCAGACAATTAAAGGGTTTCTTTTCTCATCTGTAGGCTACAGTCATTACATTTTAGCTTCAAGACAAAAGCACACAGTTGTTAAAATGTCGTTATCAAGTAACGTTAGCCTATCAAAAATGAGCGGTTAACCTTCTCACACAAGTATTAAAGTACATTAGGCCTACCTTACAACATTTACAACAAACCAGGCTTAATTCTGATTAATATAATGAAAATCATGACGTGTGGGAAAAGCTAATTGTAACTGAAAACATGGGCATAAGGGAATTAACCATGATGAGCTATTTTATATGGAAGCCTATACCCTCCACCAACATTTTTTTTAATCAAATGAAATGCATCATGATTTGTAACCACTCACAATTATTCTGTGCTTCAGTCTGATCACCTGTAGCCTACTGATAACAACCACAGCTGCAGGTAGCCTAGAGAGCCTATGTGCTCTAATCCTGTCTGTAATATCATGTTTTTACAGCCTAAGCTATGTATTTTGAAATAGGCCCATTTTATTTTTCTTCTGAGAAAGTGTGAACGTGATCAAATTTGGTTTATATTCACACTTCGGGTGGCTAGGCTATCTAGGCCTGTTTACTCCAACATGATTGACTGGAATTAATCAATCAACAATAATGAATACATACTGTAGGAGTATCTTTCTAATTATAGATGCAAAGGCCTACATGATGCGACCCTGCATACAGCGAGTTCAGGACTGTTCGTTTTTGTCCCTTCACAATTGTTTCAATGTTTTCATCCTCCCTAGGGCCAGGATTTTTACCAGGATTTAAAAATGTCAAAAATGTCATATGACCTGACTACAAAAAATGATCTGGTCCCATCATAAAACATTTTTTTTTACAGCTAATTTATTACTATGTCATACGCTACTAGGGTCTGGAGTTGGTTAGGTTAGACGGTTAATAACGGTTCAGGAAAAACTAAGCCTCAGGAAAACACTCCCCCCCACCCACCACTTTGGGACTACACAAAAATATCCTATTTGTATGATCTACATTTTACATGTTTTTGGTGGTGGGGGGATGTAACAGAATGTAACAGGCTGTTAATGAAATGTCAGGTAGAAACTCAATAAAACAAGCCTCAAATATTAGGAAAATGTCTATACATTTCAGCTATTTTCAAAAACATTGCTCTGCTATAGGCTCTATGCATTATACCACCTCCAACGTTCTAATTTACTTCCTACCGGGTTGATGACTTCCGGAAACTGTCGTCGATGCATTTCTGACTGAAGTAGTTCGCAATGACTACGTTTAAATTCCAGCCCCGTGAAGGAGGTGCTAATGAACATTGTTCAGTGTCTCTGTTCAGTTTCTTCCAAATGTAATGGTATTGTGAGCTTCCATAGTTTCCTGGTCGAAAAAGGTGAGCTCAGAAAAAAGGTGGTTGGTGGCAGTACGTCGTGACAACTTTACTGTCACCAAACACACAAAGGTGTGTAGTACACATTGTTGAGGGAAAAATTGGGGGGTGACAATACCTAAAAAGAGGTGTTGTTCCTACAGTCTTCACGTGGAACTGGCACATTCAAAAGAGACCTGGTGTTTGGGAAAGAAGAGCGAAACCTCCTGCCCCGACTGAGGAGGATGAAGAACAAGGTGCGCCGCCTATGGACAGTGCCGTCTCTGATCCGGTCCACTCCAGACACTTGATTACTGTGCAGTCCTTGAAACTGCAGCCCTGGACATGGCCCTAATGGCACATAAGAGAAATTGAGGAGCTTCGAGCCAAGCTGGAGAAACTGACCGCCCAACACGGCTTTGGTCTACAGCGATTTGCTGGTTCTGACGAGGATATACATTTTTACACAAGGTACAGTAATGATTTATTATTATCCAGCATTACTATTGTTTATTATTTACTATTAATTATTATTATCCCAAAGTCCATCTTACCTTTAAGAACATGTTCATGATTATTAAAAACTAGGGTAGCATATCTTAGCATAAGTAGGCACATTGAATGTATATTGTATTTACATTAGTTTTCAGTTAACCCCCAAAAATTCTACCAGGTCGTTGCTGCAAATAAGATTTGGTTATTTAAAAAAAAAATTCTTAGCCAACTTCCCAGGTTAAATAACGGAACATTTAAAACAAAGTCACTGCTGTGATGATAGCTGCTGTGAATTACAGTATGAATTGCAGTAACAAGAAAAACAGGCTACAATAGCATCTAGGTCATGTCTAGTGCTACTTGATGCTTAGAGAAGTTGGGCAATAATAGTAATGAGCTTTTTTAGTATTTAGATAACTCCGGGTCTGTCTTTAGATTTGCAAGCTACTCGAAGAAAACCGGTAAGGGACAACGTCATTAAATTCTTAAGAGAATATTAATTATCAAACATTTACTTTTTGTTATGGACCGAATATAAGGACTATATTGTACTAAATTGGTTTTCTTTACGTTCAGACACTGCCATCAATCA